>NW_026587216.1:37690373-37695234 GCF_907164565.1 Psammomys obesus | reverse complement strand
AGGGACAGAGTGATGGCTAATGTTGAACCCTTGAGTGTGTGGGAGGGGCTCTGCAATGTATATGTCGCAGGCGCTAGTGATGATCGCAGCGCTAGTGATGATCGCAGCGCAATTTCTGGCATTAACTGCCTTAACTCCTCAATTAGACCCACAGAGCAGGAACTTCAATGTTCCAAGTGCCCCTCTGTTTCCCAAAGTGGGTATATGGGTGGGAGGGGGTTCGATGCCTGGCTTCTGTTTTAGAATGACCCAGGATCAGTGGAGCTGCAGATCCTCAAGGGTTCACTCACTTACAGGCAGGTCACTTGGCAGTATCTGGGCTCTCTGCTCTCTGGTTTGGCCCTGCTTCTTTGATGTGCTCCGCCAGTTCCGTGCTGTTGTCACTGCCAGGTTATGAGGTCTTGCTGCAGCTGGAGATTTCAGGGTGGTCACGTCAGTGGGAATCGGGGTAACCAGCCTTTCTGTTCTCTGGTTTGGCCCTGGTTAGTCTTAAACTGGAGGGCTGATGTGCCCCACCAGCTCAGTGCTGCTCCGCCGCCAGGTTAGAAAGTCCCGCTGTAACTGGAGACTGGGTTGCTAGTCCAGAAGCTTTCTGGGAAGTCCTGGGGTCTCTTCACTGTGCTCTCCAAGCTTCGGAGGCCCAGCGCCTGGTGTGTCTAGCTTGTATGGCGTTTCTGTCTGGTTTTGGTGAGTATATAGCGTATTCTCTGTCACTGTGGGATTGGGCGGGCCGTACCGTCAGTGATCGCGATCCTGCGGAGCTAGTATGGCGTCTAGCAGACTCGGGCCCTGGGAGGATGGTGCAGCCGCCGCGCGAATCTGGGGCTCTGCTGGCCTTTGCCGATAAAGGGCTTGGGGCTCCGCCTCAGTGGCTGCAGGCCCCAGGCAGTTAGGTCTGTGCTGAGAAAGGCGAGTCCGCTATGCCGAGGAGGAGGGAGGTCTGGGGGAGGGGAGTGCCGAGAGATCAAAGGATCATTTCTCACCTTCCCCAAACAAGTCCCTGGGTGACCCGAGACCAAGGTTTTCACCTCCTGCGATGTTCCCTGTTGTTTAGAAAGTCTCTCCGTTGTTTCCCTGGCTTCAGAAGTTCTTCCACTCATCAACTCAGAACTTTATCTCTTCCACAGCTCGGAAACTGTGTGTGCTAGTCGCCATCTTGGCTCCGCCCCCCCCACGCACACTATTTAAGACATATCCGTATATATCTATATTTTAAATATATATATTTGGAATATATGTATATATACTTATTCTATATTTGTTACATGTGTGTACCCATTATATATACATAGACACAAGTATGTACGTGTATATGTATATATGTGTGTGTATGTATGTATGTATGTGTGTGTATGTCTGTATGCATATATGTATGTATGCTAATACCTTCAGAAAAAGACAAAAAGCTCCTGGTCTGTTACAGTCACTTTACATCTCTGACTGCCTCAAATATCTAGTATCTTCTAACTTCGGCCTCCTAAGACTGGGATTACAGGTGACAGCCACCACACATGGCTTGAAAATGTGTAATTTGACCCAGGAAGGCCTGTTATAGATTTCTGACTTCCAATCTTGTAAGCAATCGGGTGTGTACTGTTTCAAACATTAATTTTGTAGCAACCGTGCAGAAGAGCAATAAGAGATTAATGAGACATTTATAAACAGATTATTACACTTGTAGGAGGGTGGCAGGATTTGGGATGTTAGAAGCATAAAACAGCTCCAAGTTTTTGCTATGTTTTGTTTTTACTTACTGTATTTATAAAAGAAGGATTTTCTTTTTCACAGTAATTTTCCCCTTGTATAGCTGTTTATATCAGAGCAATGCAAAGTGACAGGAGTCCGACATTTGAAGGAAAATACACTATTTTCAGATCAGATATCAACTGTCAGCTTGGATAGAGTGTATTTCCACTGACATTTCACAGCCCAGTTCACAAAAATTTTACATGCTTAAAATTCACTTCTGGTGTGAAATATTTGTTGAAATACGTTGCATATGGAGTTCACAACAAGCGTGTGCATGGACACGGCCTGTGAGAGCTATAGGGGCTGGATGCGAATGAACAGATACTATTACCCAACAAAATTGGGGACATGGTGTGAGGAGGATGCTGGGAAGAGATGAAGGGGATGGGGAGGGGTAGCTACGATAACATACATTTTCCACACACATGGAATTTCAATGAATAAATTGAAGGAAAAATGAGAGGAGAAAAACACTCCCTAAAGTAATTGGAATAAGTAAATAATTGTATTAGTTAACACTATCTGACCACATTCAGGGTTATCCCTTTAGCTGGCTGGTTTGGAATGTGTAACAGCCCCTCAGAAAGTTAAATAACAGCAAATTACACCCTATTTTTCTGGGTAAGTTAGAAAACGATGACAAGATTAAACCATGGGGAATGACATGCTGCAGCAAGATGTCTGTTGTCAGGGTTGGTCTTCTTCTTTTTTTTTTTTTTTTTTTTTGAATTTTATTTTTTTATCAGTTACATTTTATTAACTGTATCCCAGCCATGTCCCGATCCCTCATTCCCTCCCAGTCCCTCCCTCCCTCATCTCCATTGTGCCCCTGGCCAAGTCCACTGATAGGGGGGACCTCCTCCCCATTCATCTGCTCCTGTTTTATCAGGTATCTTCAGGACTGGCTGCAAAGCTCTCCTCTGTGGCCTAACAGGACTGCTCCTCCCTTGGGGGGTGGGGAGGCCAAAGAGCCAGTCATTGAGTTCCTGTTAGAAATAGTCCTTGTTTCCCTCACTATGGGAAACCAATTGGTTACTGAGCTACCACAGGCTACATCTGAGCAGAGGTTCTAGGTTACATTCATACATGGTCCTTGGTTGTATGTCAGTCTCAGAAAAGACCCTGTGCCCAGATATATTTGGTCCTTGTGGAGCTCCTATCCTTTCCTCATCAGACTAACTCCCCTTCTTTCTAAAGATTTCCTGTACTCTGCCAAAGGTTTGGTCATGAGTCTTTGCTTTGAAAACATTGCTAGTTAGAGTCTTTCAAATGCGCTCAGTAGACTCCTGTCATATGTTCAATGCGCATCCCATCTGTCTTTCAAAACGAGGATTGATAATCTTACCCCATGTCTGCTCTCTTGATTATCTTTTTTAGGTGTATAGATTTCATTATGTTTATCATCTCTTATAGGTCTATATAAGTGAGTATAGACCGTGTTTGTCTTTCTCCTTCTGGGATATTTCACTCAGGATGATCTCTTCTAGATCCTACCATTTGCCTGCAAATTTCATGATTTCCTCCTTTTTGATTGCTGAGTAGTATTCCATTGTGTAAAAATACTACAATTTCTGTATCCATTCCTTCGTTGATGGACATCTGGGTTGTTTCCAGGTTCTGGCTATTACAAATAAAGCTGCTATGAACATGGTTGAGCAAGTATCCCTTTTGTGTACTTGAGCAAACTTTGGGTATATACCTAGCAGTGGTATAGCTGGGTCTTGAGGAAGCACTATTCCTAATTGTCTTAGAAAGTGCCAGATAGATTTCCAGAGTGGTTGTACCAGTTTACATTCCCACCAGCAGTGGAGGAGGGTTCCCCTTTCTCCACATCCTCTCCAGCATGTGTTGTCCCTTGAGTTTTTCATTTTGGCCATTCTGATGGGTGTAAGGTGATATCTCAGGGTCGTTTTGATTTGCATTTCCCTGATGGCTAATGAGGATGAGCATTTCTTTAAGTGTTTCTCTGCCATTCGATATTCCTCTGTCGAGAATTCTCTGTTTAGCTCTGTTCCCCATTTTTTAATTGGATTACTTGGTTTGCTGCTTTTCAGCTTCTTTAGTTCTTTGTATATACTCGATATTAGTCCTTTGTCAGATAAAGGGTTAGTGAAGATTCTTTCCCAATCTGTAGGCAGGCGTTTTGTTTTGATGACGGTGTCCTTTGCTTTACAGAAGCTTTTCAGTTTCATGAGGTCCCATTTATTGATTGTTGCTCTTAGAGCCTGTGCTGTTGGTGTTCTGTTCAGGAAGTTATCTCCTGTGCCAATGAGTTCTAGGCTGTTCCCCACTTTTTCTTCTAACAGATTTAGAGTATCTGGTTTTATGTTGAGGTCTTTGATCCACTTGGACTTTAGTTTTGTGCAGGGTGATAAATATAGATCTATTTTCATTTTTCTGCATGTGGACATCCAGTTGGACCAGCACCATTTGTTGAAGATGCTGTCTTTTTTCCATTGAATGGTTTTGGCTTCTTTGTCAAAAATCGAGTATTCATAGGTGTGTGGGTTTATTTCTGGGTCTTCTATGTGGTTCCATTGATCCTCCTTTCTGTTTTTATGCCAATACCATGCAGTTTTTATTACTATTGCTCTGGTCTTCTTAAAGCCATTACATGTGTAGAGAGCGGGCATTGCCTTCATTACAGTCCGTACCGAAGTACCTCTGTATCACCTTCAACAGCAGTTTCAACAAACTAGTTATCAATATATCAAAATAATTATCAATCAAATATGAAAACAGAAACTTGTGGTGAGCACTATCTAGACACCAGTGTTTCCTTTTCACTGTTAAAAATGAGACACACTCTGACATAAACCCAGTGGCCTGCTCTTTGATCACCTCCCCCTGGGGGGGGGTGCAGTCTTGCCAGGTCACAGAGGAAGATGATGGAGCCAGCCCTGATGAGACCTGATAGGCTAGGGTCAGATAGAAGGTGAGGAGGACCTCCCGTATCAGTGGACTAGGGAAAGGGCATAGGGAGAGAAGAAGGAAGATGGGTGGGACTAGGAGGAGATGGAGAGGGCTACAGCCTGGATACAAGTGAATAAATTGTAATAAATGAGATAGATAGATAGATAGATAGATAGATAGATAGATAGATAGATAGATA
>NW_026587216.1:37634835-37690363 GCF_907164565.1 Psammomys obesus | reverse complement strand
ATAGATAGATAGATAGATAGATAGATAGATAGATAGATAGATAGATATGAAAGACAAAAATAGAGACACAGAGAACTTACATCTATAAAGTAAATTGTTGCTTCTGTCTTTAAAAGACAAAAATAAAACATCATTTATCCATGAGAGTAGTTGCAAATGATGTCTCAGGAACCATTGCTTTTGGAAGAGAATGCAATGGCCTCACGTTGAAGGGTCCCTTTACAAGGTACAGCAATAGTGTCTTATCTCCTACTACAGGGGGAGGCACGATTTACTGTTCCCATTGATGGTACTACTATTATATTTTGAATCAAATTCCATAAATCAGTAAATCTTCACTATTAAAAGAAAAAATCAATCATGTAGAGGCAGTATAAGGTTTCCATGCTTTTGTCTTCATTTCTGTACTTGCTCTTGACAATTGTTATTCTAGATGAGAAATAGGTTTCCTTTAAAAATTGAACTAGGAAGTAAATGATGGTACTATTCTTTTCCTTTGTTTTTCAAATTCAGCAGCTATTACAATCTTGGATACAGTGAACACCCCCAAGACATGGATTTTAGGCTTATCTTCACCTTAAAACTGCTCTTTCTCTTTTTCCATAATAAAAAACATAATAATGTCACCTATTATGTAAGTACCAGACTCAAATTATGCTGAAACTCAACCCAAGCAATGTGGTACCAGTCACAGTCTCCTGTGTCTGTGACAGAGGCTTAGCGGTGTCTTCAAGAGGCAGAATTTTTGTTCCCTATGCAGAATCCCAGGTTGGAGTTCATTGCAGTGGCTACTCAACGTACTCTACCTTCCCAAGAAACATCTGCCAGAAGAGAGAGATTCTCGTAACCCATCCACTGAGTTGCACTGCCCTCTTGCAACTCATTGAGGACATAAAGGAATCATGTAGACCTTCCTGTATTAAAAACAAACAAACAAAAACCTATTGTTCTTAACCTACACCAGTCATAGTTACTAGAAATAGCTAGCTATTGCTTGTACTGGAAATAAGAACACTACATCACTGTTACCTAATTAACTATAATTATTATCCTTTGGGTATGAGGATACTTGTAAGACTTTTCCTATTTCTGCACTGTTCTTAGTTTTAGAGACTCCTTTTTAAACAAGTTGGCATAAATATCACATTTTTTCTTAATGATCTTATAGAGAAATGATGCCAGGAAGAACTAAGCAGGACAGATAGTCTTCTAAGCCCTCTGCAGTACCCTACAGCATCTCATAAAATATCAACAAGTTCATTATCTGATATTTGGAGTGGCAAAATTCTTGAGCCTCACATAACTGTGTCAACTTTGTGGATGGAAAGTCAAAGTTGAAAAGAGCCCAAAAATGAGACAAATATGATTACACAGGGCAGCATTCCCAAGAAAGGTTTTCTCCATCAATATAACAGCCTTCCTCTCATTATATTATCATTTCGATCAGAAGTAATCAGTACTGCTTTAAATTATCCTATTGTCTACTTGATTGAACTAACATTTATGTTTCTCTTGAGGGGTTATTCATTGATCTAATAGTTTCTTGAATATCAACCCTTCCAATCCCATTAAAATGTGGCATGCACCATTATTATTCCCACTAGTTGAAGAAGATACTAAAGTGAGCAAACTACATCAATGTATCTTCAGCTGGTGAAAGACCAGAATGGGGACTCAAGATCATAAGCCCTGATCGAGATTCTCTGCTATGGCCCACTACATATGCTGCTCCAAATCTAGCCAGACCATCACTCTTATGGCTTATTTTGTATGGTGCACCAGGCCAATCTTCATAAGGCCCATGGTGACAATACACTTACTAAATATATTCTTTCAACATGCCTTCTGCCTGCTTGTGTGCCAGGCTAGTGTGTCTCAAAAATATTATACCAGTCAACAAGCACTAAGCTAAATACCTGAAATAAATACCTTGAAAGGGGAAAAATACTTGTTTGAGCTCCTGCTATCAAGCCATAGTCCACTGTTTCCATTGTTTTGGGGCCTTGTTTTGGGCAAGGCTGAACATTATGACAGGAACACATTGAGGAATAAGCTACTCATTTCTCGGCAGGCATGAAGCAAAAAGTGAGAATGAGAAGAAGGGGTGGGGTATCTCAATATTCCCTTCAAAGGAATGCCCCAGTGAAACAATCAGTAGACTCTAACCTTCTAAAGATTCTTTCTCCTCCCAGTAACCCCATAATATGGCCACCAAGCATTTAGTGTGAAGAACTTGAGGGATCAGTTTATGAGGATAGCATGCAGTGTTCAATGAACAAACTGTATAAAACCATTTGGCTCTTAGAAAGCAGACTTAGAATATGAGATGACATAAATTCAATAATCATGAATGTTTTCCAAAGGCCAAGGAAGAAAAATCGAATACAAATAGGAAAATCAATACAAAATTACACCTGGGGTTCAGGAAGTGATGCCCAAATAGATGACATCAAAGCATTCTAAAGCATTAGAACACTACATATATCTTCCCTGCCTGAAGCTGCTCATGGACCCAAGGATGGTTTCCTGGTCTTCTGAAGCATTACAGAAGAGCCCATAGGAGTGCTGTCCTTCCCGTGATCAGAGGAATCAGCGTCCTTTCTTCTGGATAATGAAAACACCCAGTTCTTAATAATCTGCTTTATTACCATTACATCATACTTCCTTTATCCAACCGTATTTTCTTAGAGTTAACTATTTAATGTCATACTTTATGGCATTAAAAATAGATTTCTCTGTTTCTTCAGGTCTTCATTTACTTGTAAAGATTAACATGATACATAAAACTTTAAAGGTTTGCATTTTATTTTGGTTAATCTTTCTGTTGTTAATATATCCAATTTCGTTCTAAGAGCCTCACTATGAAACTGAGAAACTGAGATGAAATAGAATGGCATTTGCCTTCCCATAAACTTCACAAAAGAAAAAGAATGGATGTTTCCAGAAAATTCCAAGTAACTATGGAAAGGCCTTTTACATCACAGAGGAGACCAATTCCATGGCAAAGGTCACAATAAAAATGGACTTGGGAAGGGGCAAGGCAGGAGATGAGGAAGGAAGAGTGGGATTGGGAGGGGATGAGGGAGGGGGCTACAGCTGGGATACAAAGTGAATAAACTGTGATTAATTTAAAAAATAAAAATAAAGCTTTATTGTAATAGGAAAAGATGGCTTCAAAAGTGGGTGAAAGGTCTGGACTTGATTCTGTAAGTGTATTTTAAAATATGTACCACATGGAGCTGGGATGTAGCTATCTCAGTGATAATGAGCTCTCTTAGAATGCAAGAGGCTCCGGGTTCTATCCCCAGCGTTATAAAAGAAAACAAAATACATGCCATGGATTCCTCAAGTTCTGTAGAGGACTTTGAAGGTTCCTCAAAGGCTTTATTTAGATAGTGTATAGATTTTGTTTTAAACAGTTTTCAAAATCAGTGACAAAAATAGTACAAACATAAATTTACAAAATTTTAGCCACCCAAGGACCATTAATCTAGTAAGAAATTATCAAGTTATGGAGCATAGATTTGGCTCTCTGTGTGAAATCACTGAAATTTTCAATGAAAAGGTCATTGAATGGAAAGCTTACAGTGCTGTACTAAAGCTTTTTTTTATAGTCTAACTTAGGCTCAGGGATGACTTAGTAGAATGTTTGCCTTCTGAACATGAAGATCTGAATTTGGTCCCCATAACCCAGGTTAAAAGAATGGGCATGGAGTATGATGCTCACTTGTAATCCCAGTGTAGTGGAGGCAGAGAAGGAGGCTCCTCAAGGCTCACTGGCCAGAGACCTTAACATACGTGGTGAACTCCAAGTCTAGGAGAGAGCCTAGACAGTAGGCAGTGCTCCTGAGGATAACATGCAAGGTTGTTCTCTGACCATCACATGAAAATGCATGAATGTGCATGCATACCCCCACCAATGACCTGTTTGTATATTAACACACACATACACATGTGTACACAAAAACACACCACTCCTACACACAAACATAGAAATAGGAAAGCAGTCTATCCCAAGCATATCTATTCAGTATCCGGAAATACTGCTATAGTAAATTGTGTCACATGCTCGATAAGACGAAACTATTACTTTTCAGTCAGCTGTAGGTTTCTGCTTTGGACAAGACTATGGTGAGCCTTCTTGATGGTTTATCATGCCAAGATAAAATGACAGAAAAAGTCTGTTTTATACGTAAGTTTTGCAAAGGATATTCTCTGGTCCTTCCTAAATGATAGCATCATTTGATCTATGTACAGTGTATATGAAAGTAACTACAAGAGCCGGCCAACTCACTAACTTTGCAAACCTGATAGCTAGATAACTTACTGCCTTGTGTATGTCATGAAAAACCTATCATCAAGGAGCTTTTTAACTTTTGTATACTTAAATTGTGAAAACATTATCTGAGTCAGCTGCTTGAAAAGGCAATCAGCTAATTCTGTCAAGACAGAGACACCCATTGTTCTTGCCATATGTGATATTTTCAGATAGTTATTATTTTGTTGGATTCTTTACAAGCATTCAATTAGAGAAAGAATCATAATGAGACTAGTCAACAATTACTCAATTCCGGTCCCTTACAGATGAATAAAAGTGACATTATCATATTTTAACAATGACATATAGTGATATTTTTCTATAATTAAAATGTTTTTCAGTCCAATAATATGATATACCTCTCAACCTCCATAATTTCTATGTAATCATTCTATCTGAAGCTCGTGAACTACCAACAGTCCATCTTGCTCCATAGTCATCTCCAGATTATCTCACTGTGACATCGCAGGGGCTGTGATGGGATGAAAGAATGAAAGAAACATTATTTCATAAGCGTGTCCTTGCAGTTCTACTTCCAATGGATAATAGTAGTAATTAAAAAGACATTTTTCAAAGCATCGTTGGGTAATGACACATAATTGCTCTGTCTTGTTAAGGCAGCATCTTTAAAACTTAAGTCTCTAAATTATCTGTGATTAATGCAGAGACTTACAGAATTTCAATCAATATGAATATTATTGGCTGTCTTGAATTAAATATGCTAATATTTCAACAAAAATAAAAGCTAATCATTATATATTTATATATTCAATCATTATATAAATATTATAGTTTACCTGTAAGCAGTACATCCAAACATAAAATTATTTGAAAACATTTCGTTAATAGTGTTCTCCTCTAAGAAACTCAAGATACTTGAAAAATAATTTCTTTGAAAATGGTTAAAATTATTAAGGTGTTGTAAAATTATACTGGGCCTAAAAAAAAAAAATTGTGAATGGTCAAAGGCAAAAATTCTTTTTATGGGAATTTTTATGGGAATTTATCTCAATAGTGCTTCATTTGAATCAAAGACATCAGCATGAACTTCCATTTTACATATTGTAAATACAGTTCTATAGTAAAGGACATTTTTGGATAGCTAGCCAGCTAATATTCCATGTGTGTAAGTTACAGTGTAGGAACGGTTACTTTATCATAGTAAATAACTACAGCCACAGCCAAGAACTTGTTTCCGTTTTCTTTTTAAGCATTATTATTATTATTGTGTGTGTGTGTGTGTGTTTATAAGTATATGATGTGATGTTTGAAGTATGCATATGTGCCGCCAAAAGACAGGCGGCAACTTCATAGGGTCGATTCTCTCCTACTACTTCATGTGGATTTTAGGGATTGAACTCAAGTCATCAGGCTTGTTCCAATTTTACCAGCCCTTCAAGCTTTGTTTCAAATATCATTTTCCAATTAAGAGAGTCAAAATCCTTTAGAAAAACAATTGCTTCTAGGATTAGGGCTACAAAGAAATCAGATGAGCCTGAACTATCCTTGTAAATTTTGTTTTTATTTTCTCAGATGAGGGGATGTGATGAGAGCTGTTTCCAAGTGTGTCTAGCTCTTTCTGAACTCTTGCTGGATGATTCAACTCAGCTGATCTGGCCTATAGTCCTCTCCAAGCTGACTGATTTAAACTGGCTTCTCTTGGCTTCTCACTGATTGCTCTGCCTGGCCTCAAACTAATTCTGGCAATATATTTCAATCTTCTGATTCCTTCCCATTCTCTGGATAAGTCTGTCTTCACCTGTGTCTAGCTTGAGCTCTCTGCAACCTGTCTCTGTAAAACTATTAATCAGCTCTCCTTAAAAAACAAAGAAACAAAACAACAACAACAAGAAAACCCTTTTTTCTCTCTCTCCTTGTACTGATCTTAGGTAGCATCTTTTTCCTGTTCTGTTCTTGTGTGAGTTGGGTGCATCCTACCTCAGACTCATTCTGAAAATTCTTGTTCTGATTTGTCACTTTGTCTGCTCCTCAATTAGCTGTCACTTTCAAACATGGTTACTTCCTTCTATAAACTTAACTTTGTTGTTTGGGAGTAAATGTTTATACCAAGGATGTGTCTGTATTCAGGTCAGATCATACGGTAATCCAGAGCATGTCTGCATTACAGTCAGATTATGAAGACCTAGAAGGTCTTTGGATGTGATCTCTTGCCAGAGTAGACATATCACTGGGGAAAAAAAAATCTTCTACATATCCTGACACAGGAGACAGAGAACAAGGAAACTTTTAACAAACTCAGAATATGACCTGAGAACAAGGGGTCAGGCTAAAAGAACTGTCTGTAGTGAAACTTCAGTTTTCAAACAGAAGTTCGCCAACTGTCAGGTAAGTATCACCACAGAGATGCTGATGCAGGCAATCTCCACAGAAAACTGAACTGCAGTGTAAGAGCGAAAACCATACAAGCTTCTTGAGAGATGGAGACAGAAAGAGGCCTAATGAAAGGTTTCTACATATAAAACTGCAAATTAGAAGCAGAATTTGAGAGAAGGGAAAATGGCCTTAAAATTAATAATAATTGTACAGGATTGTTTTAGTTATTCTGGTTTTTTTTTGTTTTTCTCATATGCAATTGAGAATTGCGCTTTCAAAGTCTGTAAAAAATTGTGTTGGTATTTTGTTGGGAATTGCATTAAATCTGGAGATTGCTTTTGGTATGATGGCCATTTTCACTATGTTACTTCTCCTGATACTTGAGCATAGAAAATCTTTCCATCTTCTGATATCTTCTGATATCAATTTCTTTCTTCAGAGACTTGAAGGTATGTTTTTTTCATACAGGTCTTTCACTTGCTTGGTTAGAGTCACACCAAGGTACTTTATGTTATTAGTGGTTATTCTGAAGGGTACTGTTTCCCGAATTTCTTTCTCAGCCTGTTTGTCTTTTGTATACAGGAAGGCTTCAGATTTTTTTTTTTTGAGTTAATTTTGTATCCAGCCACTTTGCTGAAGGTATTTATCAGCTGAAGGAATTCTCTGGTAGAATTTTTGGGGTCACTTACATGTACTATCATATCATCTGTGAATAGTGATAGTTGGACTTCTTCACTTCTGATTTGTATCCCCTTGATCTCCTTTAGTTGTCTTATTGCTCTGGCTAGGACTTCAAGTACTATGTTGAAGAGATATGGAGAGAGTAGGCAGCCTTGCCTTGTCCCTGATTTCAGTGGGATTGATTTAAGTTTCTCTCTATTAAGTTTGATGTTGGCTATAGGCTTGCTGCATATTGCTTTTACTATGTTTAAGTATGTGCCTTGTATCCCTGATCTCTTCAAGACTTTAAACATAATGGGTGTTAGATTTTGTCAAATGTTTTTTCAAATCTAAGTAGATGATCATGTGTTGTTTTTTTTTTTTTTTCTCCTTCAGTTTGTTTATATGGTGGATTACATTGATGGATTTCTGTATATTGAACCACCCCTGCATGCCGGGGATGAAGCCTACTTGGTCATGGTGGATGATATCTTTGATGTGTTCTTGGATCTGGTTTGCAAGTATTTTATTGAATATTTTTGCATCAATGTTCATAAGCAAGATTATTATTATCTGAAGTTCTCTTTCTTTGTTGCTCCTGCTCAAATGAAGCCCATCAGCCACTCCGATTCCAAGTGGGTTTCCTAGTAATGGGAGCAGGGCCTGTCTCTGACATGAACTCAGTGGCTGGCTCTTTGATCACCTCCCCCTGAGGGGGGAGCAGCCTTACCAGGCCACAGAGGATTATGATGCAGCCACTCCTGATTAGACCCGATAGTCTAGGGTCAGATGGAAGGGAAGGAGGACCTCCCCTATCAGTGGACTATGGGAGGTCCTCCTATATACCTCCCTATATCAGTGGACATAGGGAGAAGAGGGAGGGAGATGAGAATGGAAGGAGATGAGGGAGGGAGCTACAGCCAGGATACAAAGTGAATAAATTGTAATACATAATAAAGAAATAAAACCAAAAAGTTTTAAAAAGAAGAAAAAATTAATATTATGTAGGAAAACAAGAACATGGAAAGAGGTCTTGTGACAAGTCAGAACACATTTTTTGATAATGTATTTTGAGGACTGTACAGGGTTCATCTACTAAAGACAAATGTTAAATTTGTTGAAGGGACTTGGCAGGCTATTCTCATCAGAATGCGGTGGAACTGGACCAACTGAATGCGAAGCACAATTTAGCATTGTTTCTTTCAAGTTTTCAGATCAGGTTTAGTGAGGTAAGTCAAGAAATTATAAACTGTGCTTGAAAAATCATCTTTGATGAATTGTCTTTATGAATCAGTAAATTCTCTGATCTGTGCAACCAAAGGTACAAAAATCCCTGCCACAGAGTCCCTGATAAAGGTCCATGGCTCTTATTTTCTCATGTTTTATTATGTGTTGCCAAGTAGAATTTATAAAGTCAGTTCATAGTCTCACGCTCTTTTCAAAAATCTCATTTCAGTACAAATTGTCTTACAGAAATATTTAATAAATGTAATATCATGGCTGCTGACAAATGACTTTGACTTAAAAAGTCACATTAATTGAGTTGTGGTTATCAAGAAGTCTAGTGGCAATGTGATGAAGAGAAGAAGAAAGTAGGACATAACAAAAGCATATCAACTCTTTTATCTTATTTTTTATCTATTATCTTATTTAATTACTGGAATTGGAAGATGGTGACATGCTGCTCCCAAACCCAACAATAAAAACAGAATATGCCACCCCAAAATATCCCTCTTTGGCATAAGATTATTTAGTGCTGTGGCATAAGATTATTTAGTGCTGATAATTTTGAGAAAGTGAAGACACAGAGAAGCTCTGAAAATAAGAATCTGTTACTCCCTTGTAAAAGCAATTTGCATCTAAAAAGTAAGGCATCATTTTTGTAAGTGTCTCCATCCCCAGATCCGTAACAGAAGGATGAGTCCACTAGAGTTCTAGAGACCCTAGTGAGTGCAGAAAGAACTTACCCCAAAGCTTTTCTTGGCACCACCATGTGTCTGGGCTTAAACCTTTGTTTGGTGAACAATGGCAGTTACACCTAAATTCCATACTGCCTCCCTCCTCTTTCTCTGTGTAAGTTCACTGAAAAAGAAAAAAAGGTGTGTGTGTGTGTGTGTGTGTTAAAAACTTATAAAGGTCTATGTTTCCATAAACATCTGTCCATTTTTCCTTTTATTGGTCTGTCTTGTTGCGGGGGTCCTTTCCAACTATCTAGGAAGGCTAGAAAGATCATCCTTTCTTCTTAGCCGTAGTTATCGCTCCCTGTGTCCATGAGTGTCCCTGTAAGAACTAGTACTTTATACACATTGTCCATCTTCTCCCATTGTACAAACAATGGGTTCACTGGAAGTCTGAGCCCACTCCATCCTCAGGGGAGTCTTAGGGATTATAACTGCTCTAACACCCACTCTCTTTTTGTGTTACAGTATGGAACTGTTTGCCAATATTTTAAAATACTGTGTCTGACTTTTAAAAAGAATTGATTGCAATTCTTTCAGAGAAAGGGTTATGCTTTTTGGAGCTACCATATGCCTAATAAAAGAAAGTAATGAATAATTACCTTTTTTTTTCAGGAAAGAAAAAAAAAAAAAGAAAGAAAGAAAGCATACATCACTCCAAAGTCCATTGTGTTTGATTATTTAAAATAAAAATATCTGAGAAATACTCACAAGTGAGCATGTTCCACTAATGTGTATTTTCCTTTTTCCTAATTGTTTGGAATCTGAAACGAATTCATTGCAAAGCCCAAAGCTGAGGAGAGTTTGAATTGCTTTCCTCCATGCACCCACAGCAGTGTTTTCTTCTCAGCAAACCAAAGTTTCAGAAGCCAGCCTTAGACTGAAATGTTATCTTTGTTTTTTTTTGAAGATAGTAAAAGTGAAAACAGATGCGCACATTTGAATACAGGAAGCCTTTAAGGCCTTTCTCTTCTCTGCCGTCCCTGCCCCCATTCCTTTTTCCTGTGAAGCATCAAAATAAATGTCCCTGTGCCTCCGAACTAAATCGCCCACTGAGCATAACTGAAATGATAGGCCCGGAAACACATACCTGCTAACTAGAGCTCTCAGCCCTTATCAGGGCCTTGCCATCTGAACCAACGGTGTTGGAACAAGGCTGGTTTCACGTGATCATATCATATCAATCAGTGGTAAAGAGAACGGTGCCTGGGGGAGGGAGGGGAATCTTCAGGTTTGTTTAGGCTTAGCTTGGGTATAATTTTACATGTGTTTTACCTGATGGTTGAACAGAGCTCCTTAGTATTGGATATCTTTGCAATGCTGACATTTTCTTTACACTATTTAAAATAAAACCTTCTATTAGCCCAGGAAAAGCTAAGGCAGGAAACAATAGCAGTTCAGGGAGAGTAATTATTTCTGTTCTGTGGTGTAGGATGTTTGCGCTTCTGATTAGTTGCAGTTTACAGTACTTAACAGCTAGCCAATCTCACCACGTTAACAATACATGAGGACTATTTTACCCTAGCAGCACGCCTCACACACTGAAATGCGGGCTTTATGTGTTTCTTGGTGACTTAAATCTTGTTTTAAAAAATACCTCTCATTTTCTGGGTGTGTTTGGAAAGGATCATGCTATCAACAGTGTGGAGTGGTGAGCAGCAGGCAGGGCGAGAAGAATCCCTCCGAAATGGATACAGAAAGCTGTGGGTTGTACGCCATTAAGTGTTCCCAGTGTGATTCTAATGAGCTGATGATGGCCTCGGCAAATTACTGTTTCTCCTCCAGCCCAGTAAATTATAGTGCACCCAAATTAAATCAGTGGGACTCAAAACAAACTGGTCTTCATCAAGATCTACATTTGTAAGAGTTTAAAAAAAAAAAAAACAACCATGCTCAATCATATTTAATCACATCTATGGACTCGAGATTATTAGGCTGGCTTTCTTCCTCCAGTACCTGGGTGATAAAGGCAGTATGTGTGCGTTTGAAGTACTTTGTCTGTGCACATTTGTGTGTGCATGTGTCTATGTATGTGTAAATCTACATGTGTATGTTTGTGTGCGTATGTATGTATGTGTGTGGGTGTTTTTGTGTTTGTGTGTATGTATATGTTTGTGTATGTATATGTGTAGATGTGTATTTTACAATATGTATATGTGTATTGTGTGTGCAAGTCTATTGTGTGTTATGTGTTTATTTTTGTATGTACTGTGTGCATTTACACGTGTGTTTATGTATGTGTGAACATGTGTGTATGTATGTAGATAAGTGTTTGTACATTTATTTATGGTGTGTGTTTGTATGTGTGTAGGTATATCTGTGTGGTGTATGTTGGAGTATATGTGTGTATGTACATCTTCATGTGGAAGCATGTATGTGTGTGGTTATATGTGTTTGCATGTATATGAGTGTGTATGTATGTATGTATGTATGTGTGGTATGTGTATGGATGTGTGTACATGTTCATGTTTTGTGTGTGTTTATGTATATGTGGACACATACATGTGTGTGCACATGTGTTTGCATATATGAATGCATGTGTGTATGAATTTGTATGTGTTTGAATGTTTAAATATATATATGTTTGTGTGTACATGTATATGTTTATGTGCATAAATATGTTTTGTGCATGTAAATGGATGTACATATACATATATACATATTCAAACATATATACATACATGTGTGTAATGTGTCTGTACATGTGTATCTATGTGTCTGTGTGTAAAGTGTGTAGTGTGTGTTTGGGTGTGTGCCAGCATTAGACTCCAGGAGCAATTTTATTTCATTTCATGTTTGACCCAATTGCCACTCCTATCTCATTTTTGATCATTCCAAGCCGTTGCTGCATGAATGTGAATGATCAATTCTAGTTCAATAGTCATTATTAGGTAGTAAGAGTACCATTATCACGTCTGTATACATACATTTGTTACTGAATATATGTAGCTTTCGCTTTGATTTTAAAGTGTCTTAAAAGCTGGGATTTGGTACATTACATATTATTAGCTAGCAATAATTTATGTGAGATGTTCTTAAAAAGCTCTGAGAAACAACTACAAATGTGTCATCAGTTGTTTGAGAGAATGGCCACAGAGTGCAGATAAAATATGCCATGTTGCATGGATCGACTTTCAAGAATAAAGAAATCAAATGCTGTTAAGCTTTATACTGGGAGAGATAAAATTTACAGAATATGGGATAATCACTACTTTTCATTACTTCACATTCTATTATGTCAGGCAATTAATACCTACGGCACTTGTTGCCTCAGAGTTAAAGAAACGTTACAATCTTCAACCAGCTTTGATTCCCAGTCTGGGGTGTGTGTGTGTGTGTGTGTGTGTGTGTGTGTGTGTGTTTCCCCTTGAGTAATTATTATTTACAAAAACAATTTGTGCTACACAGGAAAAAAAAATGCCCAGAAAAAATATTTAAGTTGAATTCAATCCTGCTTTCCATTTTCTGAACGCAAACAGTACAATCCCCAGCCATTAATGCGTTAATTGCTCTCCTGTTGCTCAGGAGGGTTGTATTAGGCCATTTAATATTGAGTAAGAAATAACCCTGTGGCCCACAGAAGCCAGCCTTCTTCCTGTCCAGCTCTCTCCAGCTGGCTCAACCCTCTTGGCTTTTAGAGTGCAGTTCAACAACAGGACTTTATACCATTTTAAATAAATAACCCAAGTTCTCATTCCTCAAATGGAAGGCAGCACAGGACTGGGCTGGAGGCTGGCATCAGTGGTACTGGGCATGTGAAACATCAAAGTTGATTATTAGGGACAGGAGATTGGAAAAGCACAAAGCACATTGGAAACCTTGATAAGAAGTGAATCCCACGATGCAGGTTTATTGGTACTGACAGTGCTGTTTTCTTTTTTTTCCCCCCTTCCAATTCTTAAAACATTAATGTATGGAAAAATACTGAATCGAACTGAGTAATGAATAAACAAAAGCTGCATAGACCTGAATGTCCCAGCTGCTGAAGGAACCTGAACCCGAATGTACAGTCAGGGAGGGCAAAGGTCGGGACATGGTAGGGACGGAAGGAACAAAGATGAGAGGAGACTTCAAATGCTTTCAGCTGAGATCTCTGAAAACTAATACCCAGGGTAATTCTTAAATGTTTGCTTCTGGTTCGTGTATTCCTTTAGAAGGAAAGCCTCTGGCACACAGCAAGGTTACCACAAATCTGGCATAGTTTGGGGAACGCCAGGTGTCAAGGGCATACTTATCCCTCCTAGCCAGACAGATGACAGAGCAAAAGAGAATGCTCCCCAAAACATGGTGTAAAAGGGGGACAAGGAGAAAGAATAGCCTGGCCACATAATAACGATTTTCCTAAATGCAAGTCTCTTGATCTTTCTGTTAAGAAATAAAGAATCTTAATCAGAGCTTTCCCAGATTTATTTGTGCTTGATTAAAAGGAAAAAAACAAACAAACAAACAAACAGAACTATTGAATGGCTGAGCCTCGAGAACATCTCTGCCATGTAAGTCTATACCACCCTTATGGTCAGCCACTTTATTTACTGATTCAGAGGCATAGCTAGAAATGACACTCGACATAAGAACTTCAGAGGCCTATGGTGTTTAATCTAGGGCTAGGCACACCCATCCATCCCACAGTGGGAATCATCTTAGCAAGACAGTCACTTTTGGTTGTAAAGAAGCCATGAGCCTCCTCAAGTCTGAAAATACCTTGCTGGCACCCACAGCTAACAGCTCCTAACATTGGCTTTTTGTCCCAAAGACAAGACTTCCGTAATTTTTTTTTTTTTTGTAATTGTTCTGTCACAGTAAATAGCCCCAGAACAAGCAGACCTTCAACTACATCCTTCTGCAGGGTACAGTACCAAATTAACCCTGTCCTCACCATCTGCTACACTCCAGGGAGCTACGCGCTGGCCTCGTGGAACATGTAGAGTCATAGTCTGGGAGACGTGAGGTCTCTCAAGAGCTGAAGAGAGACTAGACAAATGATTCCACTCGTAGAAGGTTTCTCTGCCCTGCACTCTCCTTAGGTGCATGGAGGTAAAAATTCAGATATCAAAAATAGGACAGGTGTGAGGCAAAGAAGAGGTGATTTTGATAAAAGAAGAAAGGACTGCAGTGACAGAGCCAATGGTGAACAGTTACAGGTGGTGACCAGAGCAGCAGCTGGGACTCCATCGAGGGTCACAAAGTGTTCTGAGAGCCTGCTGTGGCAGTGGGGGAAGCAGAACCACCAACCTCATTGGGAGCCTGTTTTGGTTGTTCGGACAGACTCCTGTGTGGTTATTACTTGTCACCACATTTGCATGCACACATCCAATGAGGGCCTTCTTGGGGTCTGTAGAAGACCGGGTATGATGAGGGAAGACAGTCCCTCCCTGAGTCCCTGCACAGCCAGACCATGCAGCCCTGCTCTCCCTGCTCTCCTTGGTGTAGACAGGGTACAAATTCTTGCATTGGCCTCACAGACCTGGTGCTCCTGCCAGACCTTCTCTGAAGACTTGTTCCTCAGAGGCCTCCCTCACAATCCCCCTGCTGACATCCAGGTGCCTGTTAGATACTGTCTCAGAGAGATCTCTAACCTTCTTATTTCCTGTTTGGGTTGTCACTCCTGTTTGGTGACCTATTTTCTGTAAAGTTTTACTCCTATGTGGATAAAGTCCTCCTCACGTTTGCACCCATCACTGGATACCCATTTTGTTCTTGGAAGGGGCAATGGGAACCTAATGGGAGACAAATAAATCCACTGTGTCAGCTCCTTTCCTATCATGAAAGGTCATGGTCTACACATTAGAACTAAAGAGAGGCTAATACAGGGAAAACAGCAGATTTGTTTGACTGTGGATTTGTGTACGTATAAATTTCTATTTTGGTTTGCACTGATTTTACACGAGTGTTCAGACTGAAAATCCAGAGTTCTGGAGTGGATTACTTTCTTATGCTTTATCCTCAATCATGAATGGAAACTGGGCAAGGCCAGGGGAATCTCCTAGTAACTGGGTTCCATGGGGGCACAGCAGGAGTGTCTGATGCCATTCTTCCTGTCCTCTCTGGCAACATTCCTTCATTCTGGGTGTGGGGTGTCTACCCTTTTTGGAGTTAAGGTGTTATGGTTTATAACCTAAAGAGATAAGGCAGAAAATGTCTTCCTTGCACTCTCTTGTAAGGAGATGGGGAGATGTCAGCTTTGACTTTAGAAAGATATACTGGCTTTAGAGGAAAGAATTCTGCTTTCCATGATTTGTCTTGAGGAAAAGGAATTCTAGTTCATCGTTTTATTTTTTCCCTGAGGGATCAAAGACAAGAGTGTGAGAGAAGGTGGAAGTTTGCTTTTAAGATTTTCTCTTTGGGATCTCTGCTATAGTTTGGATCTCAAATATCCTCAAAGGCCCATGTGGTAAAGCCTTGGCCGTCAGAATGCTGCAATGAAGCAGTGGTGGACTATCAAGAGGCAGCCTTGGTGGAAGGTCTTTGGGTTTTTTTCTTTATCCTCTTCACTCCTTGGTCATGAGATGACAAGTTTTCTCTGCACAATGTTATCTGCTGCCCCATGCGCCATGCAGATAATTGGTCATAGACGAACATCTGAGCCAAAATAAAGTACTTTATTTATAAACTCATTATCTCGAGCGTTTTGTTGTAGTGTTAGAATGATAACATGGTATCATTTTCTCAGCTTCAGCACAGACCATTCCTTCTTGCTCTCCCCCACTGTGCAGTTTCACTCATAACTACTCATAGGTATGGTCTGAGTTCACTGCCTAGTGGGAGGCGACTGGTCAAAGCTGTGATCTTCAATAGCTGGGAATATGCCACTTTTTAAATTTTCAGATGATCAAAACACTTCCAAAAGAGAAGAAAAATTCAAATGGTGAGAAAATATTAATGTAGAAACAAGAAATATATTTAAGATAAAAGCTTAACATGATTACAAGAACACACCAATTGCTAAAAAAAAAAAAAAAAAAAAAAAGAGGTACATTACCAAGGAAGTAACAGGAGATTTTTGAAATCTATGTTTGTTAAATGGATTGTTTTATTTCACATAATACTATAATATTCTGCACTTTAAACCAACAGAAATTTAATTGAACTGAAGTTCTGCTTAGGTAGGAATTGAGACTGTACCTTAAATAAAGTCTATGGAATGTATAACAAATACTAGGTAAGAAAGAGAAAATTTTAGGGCATTTGAACAGAGGAATATGGTGGAGGCTGCCATTTTCACTCACCTTCAGCCTGAACACATACAAGATGATGTTTCCAGGCCAGCATCTTTTTTAGATCCCCAGGGTTCCCAGAGTTTAATACTCATCTATGGTTTTGTTCTTGGGAAATAAAATGTTTACTTCTCTTCAGATCCCTTAGGTCAAATATAAAGCATTCATGGACACTCTGGGGACTTCAGTTTAGTGAACATAGAAGCAGAGTACTTCTTTTTTTTAAATTTTTTATTTAACTTTTATTAATTACACTTCATTCATTTTGTATCCCCCCATAAGCCCCTTCCTCCTCCCCTCCCGGTCCCACTCTCCCCCCCTTTCTGCATGCATGCCCCTCCCCAAGTCCACTGATAGGGGAGGTTCTCCTCTCCTTCTTTCTGATCTTAGTCTATCAGTTCTCATCAAAAGTGGCTGCATTGTCAGGGTTCTAGGTTATCTCCATGGATAGTCCTTGGTTGGAGTATGAGTCTCTGGGAAGTTCCCTGTGTTCAAATTTTCTTGTTCTGTTGCTCTCCTTGTGGAGTTCCTGTCCTCTCCAGCTCTTACTATTTCCCACTTCTTACATAGAATTCCATTCACGCAAAGTACTTCTTAAGAAAACTGTGCTTTTCAATGATGCAAAGAAGGGTAGGCCTGGCTTTTTAAACATAAGGATACACTGTCATATCTTCTTCACCCTCCCACATTCTTAAAATATGTTCAGATCAAAAGTCTCAAAGAACTCTTGAGAAAATTACTGTGTTCTCTGATCCATGAAACCTGTGAAAATTCCCTCTTCAGATGGATAGTTAAATAATTTAATGAGATAATGGTGCACAAATATCCCATTGCCATGCAAAATCAGAGTAACGGCCAACAAATGTACTGTGCTGCCTGCCAGTCTCAAGTAGAGCCCTTATTTTTAAAAAGAAAAGAAAATCAGGAAAGAAAATCTTACTTTTGATTTAGGGCAAGGCTTTGGCACATCTTCAGAAACTGCATTTGGAAAGTGATTTAAGAAAAAAAGAAAAAAAACTTACTGGGTTAAAAGATAAGAAAGATACAAAAGGCTCAGCAAGACCAGCGGCAATTTAATACTCAATTTCAAAGACAATGTGAGTTTGAGATTTTGAAGCAAAGAAAGTGGTGATACATAATTTAATCTAGTTCTCGAATACTTACGTTTTAATTTGGACTGTTTAAACCCCACTTAGAAGACAACTCGAACATTAAGCCATGTCACAAATCACAGAATGAAGCACTTGTTATCAGGCAAGTTTATTAAACGCAGATCATTGAATGACAAAGGAGAGTCATCATGGAAACAGCATTGTGTGTGTGTGTGTGTGTGTGTGTGTGTGTGTGTGTGTGTGTGTGAATTAGGAAGGATGGTAGTATTTTGCTTCACCATTGCAACTAGAGTGGACAGTTACATTTTCCAGAAAGAGCAACATTCCTTTCTTAGATGCGTCTTTATTTTGAAGTTTTGATACAACATTTAGGTCAGCTCTACTGTGTGGCTCAGTAGTTGAAAACAATATTTTGGAGATATCCTAAGAAAAGCCCAAGATAATTGCTTACTTATAAAATTCTGGGAAGGCTCCATCAATAAATATATATTCTCTTAAGTCCATTTCCTATTCATTTAACAGAACACCTCAGGTTGTGCAACTTTAAGAAAGAAAGCATGTGTTCTTCTTCAGTTCTGAAGGTTATGTAGTCTAAGCCAACAGCTACCTCCAGCTATGCCTCTCTGTAGACCTGTATTCCCTGTGGAATCCTGAGAAAAGCTTGACCAGGCCAGGGTTAGGGGTGTGGAGGGGTGGGGAGGTGGGGGTGGGATAGGGGTTACAGAGACAGAATGCCCTGAGAAGACCATCATGAGGTGTGTGCACTCTCCTGAGCTACACTTACAGATGACTTACTAGCTTTTGGTGCAGATGACTATCACAGAGTTGCATTTGCTAACAACTGTTGGCTTCTGACAAAGTTTGTTTTTCTAGTTAGAAAGGAAGTGAGAACAACATGGAAAATGTACTGAGAGTTTCACAAATGTCTTCAGTTTTTAAAAAAAGCTGAGCTAAGGATTTCAGAATCCTTATCTTTCCTATTTGAGGTGTTATAATAGTTGGGGTTTTTTTCTTTGTTTTTATAAGAAATGTATTATGAGTTTTTTCTTCTAATGCTCCAGATCATTCTCTAATATGATGAATTTAAAATCAGCAGCTCTGAAGCATTTTTAAATAAATAGAGTGGACTTTTCCTGTTACATACAGTGAAAAACACTCTGAAAATTCCCCCTTCAGATGGGTAATTAAATAATTTAATGAGATAATGGTGCACAAATGGATTTAATATAATATGTAAATGACAGTCTGTTAAAGAATAAACATTTTGGTAGGTGTGTCCCGGACATCTTGTGTGTGACTACAGCTCTGGAAGTGTGTGTGGTTGCTAGTTCTAGAAGGAAACTCCTGAGGGTAACAGGGGTGTTGGGAGTGATGGGAGACTTCAATGGAAGAGACCTCTTCTTGTCTGGAGTTTCCTGCCTGGGTTTTGGAGGCAGGCATGGTGGTGGTAACAATGGTGAGCCCAGACTTTGATGGTCATTAGAGGCTTGGCCAGTGCTTTCAGGTCTTAACCGTTATTCCTTGGTCTTGGAGAGTTCCCTCAGCAGCTTTTGCAGCAAGGAAGATTACCACCATCGGCCCTCTCATTATTAAAGGAAGCTGCTGCAGGATTCAGAATGGAAATGCCCCATGATGGAAAGGAGAGGGAGGGCATGGAAAGGGAGAAAGGGGGAGGGGGCAGGGTAAGGGGAGGAGATGTCTCAACAATTGCCCTGCAGTGGGATAGAGAACCTGTCTTTTTCTTTCTTTCCTTCCTTTTTTGTTTTTGTTTTTGTTGTTGTTTTGGTCAATTGTCAGAAGTTCTTGGATGTGGCACTTTAGACTAAGGTCATCCTTTGGCGTAAGTGGACATCAGGTTGGGTGACAGTTCTATTCATTTGTCTGCAGTCATCCAGTCATGGGTCATTCAGTGACTGAAAAAAAAAAAAAAAAAAAAAAAGAACAAATGACTTCACATGTTTCCTGCAGAAACAGGAAGTGAGGTGCAAATTTTACTAAATTTGTTGTTGTTGTGAGACAGAATCTTATATACTCCAGATTCACTTCAGACTTAGCATATAGCTCAGGCTGACCCTGAGCTGATCCTTCTGCCTTCACTGCCCAAGGACTGTGTTTACAAGAGTGCTGTACCATGGAACCTAACTATAAAATCTCTACTGTAAAATAAAAAAACAAACTTTGCAAATAAATGAAAAACATTACACACCAAAAAAGCATAAACACTTGGTAAACTAATAATACTGATTTTAACTGTAAATAACAGCATAACTGAAAATAACAAGACTGATTTTTATTCAAAACTAAGTATTTGCTTGCAATTTTTCCAAATTCTTGTAGACAGCCAACAATGGTAATGTATATTATTAATAAAGTTAATCTTCTAAAATGAGATTTTATTTTTAAATTTTTATTTGCTGTTTGAAAATTTCAGACATACTACAATGTATCTCTACCCTACCTACCCCACACTGTCCTGTTTATGTCTCTCTCCCTAAGATTCTTCATGACATCTCATTTCCACTTTCATGTTTTATCTTTACAATTTTTATTTATTTATTTCCCATGTATCTTTTAATCTATTAAGTCCAATAAGTGCAACTACTATGCATATGAGTATATGGGCATACGGGCATCCAGAGGGACATGAGGAACCGGCCAGACCCCTAGAGAAAAGGAAATCTTTCACATACATGTCCATGCCTTCCTTCCAGCAGCCATCAACATCCAATAAGTTTTCATGTAATGATTGGGTCTTGGGAAATCCTCTCCTCTCTAAGCTGATTGTTTTTTTCCAGAAAAAAAGCTTTTTTGATATCAGAATATCTAAGGCTACCTGTCTTACATCTTAAATACAAGAACAAATTCCTTCCACATCTCTGTTTCTGAAATAGGTACTTGACATACAAATGCAATCAAATGTAACAAGTATTTCCGATATACAGCAAGCTCCCTTTACTGGTTAAAGCTCCCACTTCAGTTAACTTCTATATAGATATATCCATCCACATACACTCATTTTTCTGCCCCAATAAAATATACAGAAATAAACCATATCTCCCTATATAGGCCATGTCTGTATGTTATCATAAGTCCAAATGCCCATTATCAAGATATAACTCTGTCACATTAATTATTTATGTCTATACCTTGATGCCTTAAAAACCCAAACATTACAGCAGCAGAAATAAATTTAAATAAATAATGAAAAATCTACAAATTCTCTCAAACACAGAAAGTCTCTTAACCAGATATAGTCAAATCTAGTAATTTCCATCCTACTTCTTTTGTGTATCTAGCAAAATAGAATTTTGAAACTTGTATTTAAAACATATTGACCATTAAAAGCAAGTAACATATTTGTCTGTTTTTTTTATATCCATTTTAATTCAGGGTCTTTTGCAACCTAGGTGGCTTTCAACTAGAAGCTGACCTTAAACTCCTATATTTCTTTCTATTCCTAGCAATGCTAGATTATAGACTTACCTAACAAAGCTCAATTAGTATATGTGCACATTTAAAAAACAAGTACTCCTGTATCTTTAGAAGTTGACACTAATTTTTATTTCTCTATATATTTTAGTAAATTACTTTAGTACTTGATGATTTTAAATTTTTCTGCCATATTTTTACTTTTTAAGTTTATTGTGTAGTATATTTTGATTATATTCTTTTCCTTGCCTTGAATTTTTCCAAGTCCTTCCCACTTTCTTACCCACACTATATCATGCATTTTTATTTTCTCTTTAAAAAAAATTGCCACCACAAAACCAAGAAGATAAAAGTCATAAAAAATTAAGGCACACACAAAGAGTGGCAATTTAATTTTGACCAACTACTCCTGAGCATGAGGCCTGCCTTGAAATGAGGTTGATATGCTCAGTTGATATTTCCATTGAAGAAAACTGAATTTTCTTTTTTCAGGAGCTATCAACGGCCAACAGCTTTTGTCCAGGGGAGGGACATTGTGCCCATTTTTCCTTCTCCGTGCTAAAATTTTGTTGGACTTGTATTTGTGTCAGTCTTCTGCATGCTGTCTCAGTGTCTGCGAGTTCATATGGACACTGAGTTCCAGTCCCCTGGTGGCTGGAAAATACTATTTTCTTCGAGTTTCCCATAACCTCTTGCAGAGTTTCCACTTCCTCTTCTACACAGATCCCTGAGTTTTGAGGGGCAGGGTTTAATGAAGACAGACATGTAAGGCTGAGGGCTCTAAAGTTGCTCACTAGAATAATGGACAGTAATGCATCTCTCTGTTAATCATTACCCACATGAAGAAACTTCTCTGAGCATGGTTAAGAGTATCACAAATCTAAGGATAGGAAAACATCAATTTATAGAAAAGACAGTTTGACAGCATGACCATTTATGTTCTCCCATATGGCCAATACTTCCTTAGCCATGGGCCTGTCTATATTTATAGTCACAGGCTTAAATGGCTTCCTGTGGGACAATCACCAGATCTCATCAGGAGGGTAATTGGCCCCCCTGAACAGTCTTACCACTTTTGCACCCGTGGTCATGTTTTGGGTGGTAGGTTGACATTGTAGCCCACAGGGTCCATTGTAGATGATGACCATCTGCTGTTATTTGTTTATTTGGCAAACGTTTTTGCCTGGTAAAAACAAAAAGTGAGAAAATCTGTATTATTGTATATCTCTTTAAATATTATCAATTATTTTGACCTAGGATTCTGAGGTTAATCTTAGACTACACATAAAAATCTTGTTTTGAAAAAAGTCATTTTTCTTGTACTTCTTTTTCATCACCCATTGCTTTTAATTGTATCCCCTATGTCATTACCATCACCATATTGGTGTAGGTATGATTTTGTTGGAGGAAATGTGTTACTAGGGAGAGGGCTTTGAAGTCTCAGATGCTCAAGACAGTTCTCTGCCTAGTTGCCTGCAGATCCAGATGGAGAACCCTCAGCTCTTTATCCAGCACCATGTCTGCCTTCACACTGCTGTGCTTACCACCATGATGATAACAGACTAAACCTCTGGAACTTAACCCAGCCCCAAGGGAATGTTTTCCTTTTGAAGAGTTGCTGTTGTCAAGGCCTCTTCATAGCAATAAAACCCTAAGACACTTACTTTGGATTATTTTATGCCTTTTTTTTAAACCAACTTGAAATGAATGCCAGTTTTTAAAATTTCTTCTTTTATTGCATAGATTCACCTTAATATATAGACATTTTTTTTCCTTTAAAGCAATTTTACCTGTTTCCCATCAACAGAGTTTACACTTTGTGGTCTTTCTTCTTACGATACATTCTGAATTCTTCTTTGGGAGCTTTTATCTCATACAAACTAGAACATGGCTTAGTTCTGAATATATGAGATTTAGTTTGTGGTGTAGCATGTATGTGATCAGATGCTCTTTTCCCCATATGTGGGTTCTCCACAGAGGAGCAGGTGAGAGCACACTTTAACCCTATCAATTCTAACTTTGTTTAATTTGGGACTATGGTATTACGCGTAAGAATTCAGAAGTATTGCTGTGATGGGCTGAAGTTTTATCTTTACGAAATGCTGTTATTATTCCTTGCCTGCCTTCTGCTTTGTCTGGCTAGTATAGCTGTCTTAGCTGGCATGGAGTGTGGGTTAGCCTTAAGCTGTGTCTATGGTGGGCAGTACATTTGCAGTTTTTGAGCACTGTCAGAACATCCGTCTCTTAATCAGAACATTGTTATATTTGTGCTTAATATAATTAAATTGTTTTATTGGATGCCACATTGAAATTATTCTAACTTTACCATTTTTCCTTTTTTTCTATTTCCTTTTAGAACACTCAAGGATCTCGCACACCATTTTCACCTCCTATTAACTTTGATAATTTTTAAAGAAAGAAAAAAGGGCGGTCTAGAAAGATGGCTCAGAGGTTAAGAGCACTAGCGGCTCTTTCATCGGTCCTGAGTTCAAGTCCCACCAATCACGTGGTGGTTCACAACCATCTACAGTGAAATCTGCTGCCCTCTTCTGGCATGCAGGCATACGTGCTAGCAGAACACTGTCTATATAAATAAATAAATAAATAAATAAACAAACAAACAAACAAACAAACAAACAAATAAATGAATGAATGAATGGAATAGTCAAACGGGATAGACATTGAAAGAGGGAGAAAACAGGCAACACAACAGGAGCCTAACTCAGAGGGCCTCTGAATGATTCTACCCAGCAGAGTATTAAAGCAGATGCTGAGACTCAGCCAAACTTTGGTCAGAGCACAGGAAATCTTACGGAAGAAGTAGGAGATAGACCTGTAGGGGACAGGAGCTCCACAAGGAGAGCAACAGAACCAAAAAATCTGAGCCCAGGGTTCTTTTCTGATACTGATAACTTCAACCAAGGACCATTCAGGGAGATAACGTAGAACCCCTGCAGAAATATAACCCATGGCAGCTCAGTCTCTAAATGCGCTCCCTAGTAAGGGGAAATGGGGTTGTCTCTGACATGAGCCTGCCCCTTGTGGGGGAGCAGCCTGACCAGGCCACAGAGAAAGACAATGCAGAGGCAGATGTCCTGATGAGACCTGATAGGTTAGGGTCAGATTGAAGGGGTGAGGACCTCCCCTATCTGTGGACTGGGAAGGGGCATGGGAGGAAAACAGGAGGGGTGGGCGGGATTGGGAGGGGAAGAGGGAGGGGACTACAGCTGGGATACAAAATGAATAAACTGTAATAAATAAAAAGTAAAAAAAATTAAAAAGAAAAAAAAAGAACTTCAGTGGTATGTTGTGTTGTTTTGTTTTGTCAACTTGATACAAACTAGAGACAACAGAGAAGAAAGAATCTCTATTGAGGAATTACCTATACAGGATTGCCTTTTGGGCATGTTTGTGGGGCGTTTCTCTTAATTTCTTGTTGGTTCTGGAGGACCCAGACCACTGTACCAACACTGTTCCCAGCAGTAAGACTTGAGCTGAATAAGAAAAATACCATGTAGAAGGAATCTCTTATGTCTGTAAGGAAGAATCACCAGTCAATATAAGATAATGGCGTATAGCTGAGGCAGGAAATACGTAGAACTTCTGGTAGGCAGGAAGGATTGTGGGATAGAGCAACAATACCACATAAAGTCAGAAGAAACAGCCAATAAGAAGTTCTTCTTGGCCTCTGCTTCTATTCATGCTTCAAGGTTTCTGCTTGAATTTATGCCTTCACAGTCCTCAGTGATAAACTGCCACCAGGAAGTATAAGATGAAACAAACCCTCTTCTTTTCAAGTTACTTTTGTTAATGGTGTGTATCATAGCAACAGAAAGCAAACTAGGGTAAGTGGTTACCCTGAAGATCAAAGCGTTCATTCTTGACTTCTATAAGATTACTACCAATTGGTACTTTTATGGCACCCCAGAAAATGAAAGTTCTAAATGTTTTTATTCCATTTCTTTTCTCACATGTCATTGTCCTTTCATGTTCTTTATTTTATCTTTATGTCTTAGTTTGGCTTTTTGTTGTTGTTCCCAAAGCATATTCTGAGAAAACATATTCTGAGGTCAGAGTTTATTTGGAAACTGGCCTCAGGGAGAAAGTGATAAAACAGAAAGCAGAAAAGCCAAAAGGAGTGTCTTACTGATCAGACCACAAGTTAGGTGCCTTACTGGATTGATAGTGGCCCAGAAGAAATCATGTTCTCATTCTTACCCCAGCACCCTTTAATGGGACATTATTTAGAAACACAAACTTTGTGGTCATGACAAGTTTAAGGTTCTTTAGATAAAGGTGGTTAAAATAGATCCTCAATCTAGTGTGGGATCAAGTGGAAACAGAAGAAAAGACAGCCTCTGTGGAGGAAAAGACCACACCAAGTAGGAACCAGAGAGTTTTGAGTGAGACTGGCACATTCTCAGGAACACCTGTCACCAGAAGCTGAAAGAGACAAGGCAGGGCTCCTCCCTGGCAGCATTTCTCCCAGATCATGGTTGTGCTGGGTCTTGAATTTCAGTCTTCTGCTTTCAGAATACTTTCAGTTGTCCTGAGACAAGAGATTGACAGTAATTTGTTATAGAGAACCTATAAAATAAAGCCAGGGTAACTGCGGAATTTGTCTGCTAACTTCCATGTGATGCTTGGTAAAGACTGCCTTGAAATAATGACTTCTCTGAACTGCTGAGTGGACCTGACAGGGAGGCAGCAGCTGCTTCAAGGATGCCAGAGAAAACAGAGGCCAAGGCATCAGAGGATGAGGAGAAGACACAGAGGAAGTGAACTGCAGCCCCAGCAGAGAAGACAGTGCCTTAGCCTTTGCAATGCTCTTTGTGAGTATCACTGTCCACATAGTATTCATTTTAATTTGCTATGTACATCTTCAATTTATATTCTTTATATTCTTTCTTACATTTCCATGATTCCACCCAAAATAATATTCATTCCATGTAAAGAAGAGCTGACCATCTATCTTAATGTCGTCAAATGGCATCTCTGTCCTCTTTGTTTGCATGAAAATGTGTTCATTCATCTTTATTTGTAAATGCTTTGTATATACGTGCGTTTCTAGGTTGACTATTATTTTCTTTTGCTATTTCCCAGAGATGTCATTTTCCTCTAGCTTTTCATTCTTTGTGTAAAATGGTAGCTGACTATTTTATTTTATTTCATTTTATTTTTATTTTATTATTTTATTTTATTTATTTTTTTATTATTATTTTTTTATTATTTTTTTCTTTTTAGTTACATTTTGTTAACTCTGTGTCCCAGCTGTATCCCGCTCCCTCATTCCCTCCCCAACCCCACACTCCCTCCCTGGTCTCCTCCCTGCCCCTTTCCAAGTCCACTGATAGGGGAGGACCTCCTCCCCTTTCATCTGACCCTGTTTTATCAGGTATCTTCAGGGCTGGCTGCAAAGTCCTCCTCTGTGGCCTAACAGACTGCTCCTCCCCGGGGGGGGGGGGTCAAACAGCCTGCCCTTGAGATCCTGTTAGAAATAGCCCGTGTTCCCCTTACTTTGGAAAACTACTTGGTTACTGAGCTACCACGGGCCACATCCGAGCAGAAGTTCTAGGTTATATCCATAGATGGTCCTTGGTTGAGTGTCAGTCTCAGAAAAGATCCTGTGCCCAGATATGTTTGGTCCTTGTAGAGCTCCTATCCTTTCCATATCATACTAACTTCCCTTCTTTCATATGATTCCCTGCACTCTGCCGAGGGTTTGGTTATGAGTCTTAGTGTCTGCTTTGAAACACTGCTAGGTAGAGTCTTTCAGATGCCTTTTGTGGTAGACTCCTGTCATAAGTTCAATGCACATCCCATTTGTCTTTCTAAATGAGGATTAATCACCTTCGCCTGTGTCCACTTTCTTGATTATCTTCTTTAGGTGTGTAGATTTCATTATGTTTATCATATCTTGTAGGTCTATATAAGCAAGTATATACCAAGTTTGTCTTTCTCCTTCTGGGATACTTCACTCAGAATGATCTTTTCTAGATCCCACCACTTGCCTGCAAATTTCATGATTCCCTCCTTTTTGATTGCTGAGTAGTATTCCATTGTGTAAAAATACCACAATTTCTGTATCCATTCCTCCGTTGATGGACATCTGGGTTGTTTCCAAGTTCTGGCTATTACAAATAAAGCTGCTATGAACATGGTTGAACAAATGTCCTTGTTGTGTACTTGAGCAAATTTTGGGTATATACCTAGGAGTGGTATAGCTGGGTCTTGAGGTAGCACTACTCCTAGTTGTCTGAGAAAGCGCCAGATTGACTTCCAAAGTGGTTGTACCAGTTTACATTCCTACCAGCAATGGAGGAGGGTTCCCTTTTCTCCACAACCTCTCCAGCATGTGCTATCACTTGGGTTTTTCATCTTGGCCATTCTGATGGGTGTAAGGTGAAATCTCAGGGTCGTTTTGATTTGCATTTCCCTAATGGCTAATGAGGTTGAGCATTTCTTTAAGTGTTTCTCTGCCATTCGATGTTCCTCTTTCGAGAATTCTCTGTTTAGCTCTGTTCCCCATTTTTTAAGTGGATTACTTGGTTTGTTGCTTTTCTGCTTCTTTAGTTCTTTATATATACTTGATATTAGCCCTCTGTCAGATAAAGGGTTGGTGAAGATTCTTTCCCAATCTGTAGGCTGTCTATTTGTTTTGATGACAGTGTCTTTTGCTTTACAGAAGCTTTTCAGTTTCATGAGGTCCCATTTATTGATTGTTGCTCTTAGAGCCTGTGCTGTTGGTGTTCTGTTCAGGAAGTTTTATTTTTGAGACTTTCAGGGGAATGGCTTTTACCCTGGATGCTTTTCTGTTTGATGCCCTGTGTGTTTGATGGCCTGTGTTTGTTGTTGTTGTTGTTGTTTTGGTTTGTTTTGGAGGGAATTTTATAAATGCCTGAGTATATTATTTTAAGCATTTGAATTTCTTAAACCCAGACCTTGGGAAGTCTTACCATTATTGATCATTCCTGGCTCATGACTAATTCATTCAATTAGTTGGTTTTTTTCCTCATGGAAATACGTCCATGAGTTTAACCACAGCTTTCTGTTAAGGTTCGGGTGACAAGATGTAGCATTTAACTGGTGAGTTGTTATCACGGTGCTGCCAAATATTGTCTCTGCTGTTTCCAGTATCTGGACTATGTTATGAGTATGTTTCTCTGTTAGTTCCACACCCCACACCCTTATTTTTGGACATTCTATACTGATGCTTTAGGAAGGCTAGAAGATGCCACCTCCCTTCAAAGGGCAGCTCTTCTCCTTATGGTAACTCCTACCATTAAACTCCAGAGTTTGAGATGGTGTCACACAAACAAAATCCCAGCATTTGCTGGCCAGAAAAATTGAGAGTTCCAGGCTAGTCCATGCTGCATAACAAGGCTCTGTCTCAACGAACAAAACAACAGCAAAAAATGAAGGACAGAAAAATAAGAGCTTGTACTGTTGATCTAGAAAAGGCTCTCTTTGAAAAGGCTCTTTAAAAAAGGCCTCTGCTGACTTCTCAGGGGGACAGAAGCCTTTGAGGGGATCATCATGAGTCTTAGTGAACCCTAATTATTCCTCTTCTCTTTACTAAATGCAGCTGCCAGGTAACACCGGTAGCTGTTGGTTCCTTGAACTCACCTGGTATAGCTGAGGTGCTGGAAATTGTCTCAAGGGAACAATCAAAGAATTGAGGCTGTCCTCCAAACTCTTTTGCTTTCTGGGGAATCTGAGCCCCATGACCTTTGTGCTTAAGATTTCTCAACTCTCTGCTTCTGGGTTAACTCACTCAGGATAATCTTTTCTGGTTCAATCTGTTTGCCTTCAAGTTTCATGGTTTCCTTGTTTCTAATAGCTGAGCAGTGCTCTATTGTGTAAATGTACTGCATTTTCTGTATCCATTCCTCCATTGAGTGACACCTAGGTTTTTTCCATATTCTGGCTATTGCAAATAAAGCTGCTATGAACATAGTTGAGCAAATGTCTTTATTGTATGGTGGGGCATCTTTTGTATATATGCCCAGGAGTGGCATTACTGAGTCCTGTGGTGGCACTATTCTCAGATTTCTGAGAAAGCGCCAGATTGATTTCCAAAGTGGTTGTACAAGTTTACATTCCCACCAGCACTGGAGGAGGGCTCCACTTTCTCCATATCCTTTCCAGCATGAGTCGTCACTTGAGTTTTTTAAAAAATTTATTTATTTTCTTGTTTATTACAGTTTATTCACTTTGTATCCAAGCTATAGAACCTTCCCAATCCCACCCTCCCTCCCTCATATCCTCTCATGCTCCTCCTCTAGTACACTGATAGGTGAGGTCCTCCTCACCGTCCCTCTAACCCTAGCCTATCAGTCCTCACCAGGACTGACTGCATTTGTTTTCCTCTGTGGCCTGGTAAGGCTACTCCCCCATCAGAGGGAGGTGATCAAAGAGCAGGCCAATCAGTTCATGTCAGAGACAGCCCTGTTCCGCTTGCTAGAGAACGCATTTGAAGACTGAGCTGCCATGGGCTACATCTGTGCAGGGCTTCTAGGTTATCTCCATGCATGGTTCTTGGTTGGAGTATCAGTCTCAAAAAAGACCCCTGTGCCCAGATTTTTTGGTTCTGTTCGTCTACTTGTGGAGCTCCTGTCCCCTCCAGGTCTTTCTGTTTCCCCCTTCTTTCATAAGATTTCCTGCACTCGGCCCAAAGTTTGGCTATTAGTCTCAGCATCTACTTTGATACCATCCCATTATAACCAGAAAAGCCTTTTTCAGTGGCTTTTCTTTTTTGGTCTTTCTAACGGCACTTATCTTACATATAAATTATATAGTTCATCAATTAAAAGAAGTAGGAATTTGTTGTGGCCTGTGCCTTTAATCCTTGCACTAGTAAAGCAGAGGCAAATGGATCTCTGTGAGTTCTAAGAACACCTGGTCTTCATAGTAAGTTTGAGGTGAGCCAAGACTACACTGTGAGACTCTTTCTTGAGAAAAGAAAAAAAAAAAATAGGATGGGTAGGTTGATGTGTATTACTTTGAATTAGATTAGAAATAAAAGGAATTACAGATCCAGGCTATGAATTTTAAGTGATTACAGGAAGAGCTAGGCTCAAACACATCCTTATCTGTTGAAATAGGAACTATTACAATCAGTACAGTTTTGCCAGTGAGAAATGAGTTTATTTCTGTAGCATAAAAACCTATGTTTCAAGGTTCAACTCTTGAAAACCATTTTCTGTGTGGGTAATGTTTCCCTGTAAACCTGAAGGAGTGATAGTCAGTTAGCAAGAACATCATGGTTGAGGCAAAACTTCACAGCCCAATTCTTTTCAACTTTAAAGGTGTTGATTATGTGATGTCTAGTTAGAAGTTTTCCTGGAGAACTGGAGCCTCTCTGTCAATCAGTCCTAGCTGTACGCATTGCAGCTTTGGCTGCATCTCATGGGATTGATGCTCATACTTCTCAGATGCAATGGTTTCACTAGGAATTAAGAAGCTTCTCTGGGTCAGGCCAGCAGCAGACAGTGATCATGACCTTTTTTGGGGTGCAATTCTGGTTTTGGTGAATGATCTGTTCTGGAGCTTCTCAATCCATCCAGTGAAGTAATCACTTGAGTTTTTCATCTTAGCTATTCTGATGGGTGTTATATGAAATCTCAGATTTTTTCGATTTGCATTTCCCTGATGACTAAGGTCCTTGGACATTTCTTTAAGTGTTGCTCCACCATTCAATATTCCTTTAATGAGAATTCTCTGTTTAGATCTGCACTCCATTTTTTAATTGAATTATTTGGTTTGTTGGTGTTTAATTTCTTGAGTTCTTTATATAGTCTAGATGTTAGCCCTCTGTTAGATGTAGGGTTGGTGAAGCTCTTTTTCAAGTTTGTAGGCTGTCATTTTGTTCTGTTGACCGTGTCTTTTGCTTTACAGATTTTCAGTTTTATGAGGTCCCATTTATTGTTTGTTGATCTTAGAGCTTGTGCTGTTGGTGTTCTGTTCAGGAAATTGTCTTCTCTGCCAATGAGTTCCAGCGTCTTCCCCAATTTTCTTCTAACAGATTTAGTGTGTCTGGTTCTATGTTGAGATATTTGGTCCACTTGGACTTTACTGTTCTGCAGGGTGTTAAGTATGGAACTATTTATATTTTTATACATGTGGATATCCTGTTAGACCAGCACCATTTTTTGAAGATGCTATGTGTTTTTTTCATTGTATGTTTTTGGTTTCTTTGTCAAAAATCAGGTGTCTGTGGGTTTCTGTGTTTATTTCTGGGTCCTTGATCCAATTCCATTAATCTACCAGTCTGTTTCTATGCTACTACCATGCCATTTTTATTACTTTTGCTTTACAGTACAGCTTGAGATCAGAGATGGAGCTATCTCCAGAAGACACACAGGGTATAAACTCACTTATAAATAGATATTAGCCATATAATATAAGATAAACATACTAAAATCTACAGACCTGAAGCTGCTAAACAATAAAAAGGACCCTAAGGAAGATGCTTAATTCTCGTTAAGAAGGGAAACGAGAATAGACACTGCAGTAGAAGACAGGGAACAGGATGGGAGCCTACCACAGGTAGATATCCTCTAAAAGACTCCACTTAGCAGAGGACCAGAGCAGGTGCGCAGACTCATAGCCAAACTTTGGATATATCTCAGGGAGTCCTACAGAAAAGGGGGGATATAGAAAGACCCAGGGATGACAGGAGCCACACAAGAAGACCAACAAAGCCAGAGAATCTGGACCCAGTGTAGGAGAGGGGAGAGACTGCAGAGGCTGATGCATCAACCAAAGACCTTGCATGAGAGGACTTAGACTCCCTGCTCAGAGGTAGCCCATAGACACCTCAGCCTCTATGAAGGTTCCCTAGCAAGGGGAGAAGAGGTAGTCTCTGACATATACTTGGTTCCCTGCTCCTTGATCACGTCTCCCTAGTTGGAAGACCTAGCCAGCCCACAGAGGAAGAGGATACAGGCAGTCCTGATGGGACCTGATAGGCTACTGTCAGGTGGTGGAGTAGTGGAGGATGACTTCCATTATCAGTGGACTAAGGGAGAGGGATAAGGTAGGAAGAAGGAAGGAGAGTGGGAACAGGAGGAAAGGAGGGAGGGAGGGAGCTATAACTGAGATGCAAAGTGAATAAATTGTAAATAATAATAATAACAGTAATAAATTAAAAATAAATATCTTTGATATAAAAAAGATTGCTGAAGTAAAATCACAGAAGAGTGATTGACTTGTTTTTGATTTTCCAATTTTTCCTTATTTGATCAAAGTTTTACTACCAAAAGCAGGATCGTTGTTCTGAGTTAGAAATCCCAATTGCTCCACAACTTCTCCAGCATACATCATCCCTTGAGTTTTTGATCTTAGCCATTCTGATGGTTGTGAGGTGAAATATCAGGGTTGTTTTGATCTACATTTCCCTAATAACTAACGATGCTGAGCATTTCTTTAAGTGTTTCTGTCAGGTAAAGGGTTGGTGAAGATTCTTTCCCAATCTGTAGGCAGTCATTTTGTTTTGCTGATGATGTCCTTTGCTTTATAGAAGCTTTTCAGTTTCATGAGGTCCCATTTATTGATTGTTGCTCTTAGAGCCTGTGCTTTTGGTGTTCTGTTCAGGATGTTGTCTCTTTTGCCAATGAGGTCAAAGCTCTTCCCCACTTTTTATTCTAACAGATTTAGTGTGTCTGGTTTTAAGAAGAGGTATTTAATCCACTTGAACTTTAGCTTTGTGGAGGGTACATGTAGATGTCCTGTTAGACCAGCACCATTTGTTGAAGATGCTGTCTCTTTTCCATTCTGTGGGAAGTCTCCTTCATTGCTGGTGGGAATGTAACCTTGCACAACCATTTTGGAAATCAATCTGTCTCTTTCTCAGAAAATTAGGAATAGTGCTACCTCAAGATCCAGCTATACCACTCTTAGGCATCTATCCAAAAGGTTCCCTAACATTCAATAAGGACATTTTCCCAACTATATTCATAGCAGCTTTGTTTGTAATAGCCAGAATCTGGAAACAATCCAGATGTTCCTCGACGGAGGAAAGGATACAGAAATTGTGGCACGTTTACACAATGGAATACTACTCAGCAATTAAAAACAAGGAAATCTTGAAGTTTGCAGGAAAATGATGAGAACTAGAAAAGATCATCCTGAATGAGGTAACCCGGAAGCAGAAAGACACACATAGTATATATTCATTTATATGTGGATATTATATATAGAATATAGGAACAACATATTAAAATCTATAGTAATAAAGAAGCTAAATGACAAGTAGGCTCCTAGGGAATATGTTTAATCCTCATTTAGAAGAGTAAACAGGATAGACATCAGTAGGATAAGACAAGGAACAGGACAGGAGCCGTCCATAGAGAACCTCTGAAAGACTCTACTTAGCAAGGTATCAAAGCAGATGCTGAGACTCATAGCCAAACTTTGGGCAGAGTGCAGAGAATCCTATGGAAGAAGCTCCTGTCTTACAGAAAGACAGGAGCTCCACAAGGAGAGGAACAGAACCAAAAAAATATTGGACACAAGGATCTTTTCTGAGACATACTCCAACCAAGAACCAAACATGGAGATAACGTATAACCCCTGCACAAATGTAGCCCATAGCAGCTCAGTGTTCAAGTGGGTTCCCTAGTAATAGGAACAGGGACTGTCTCTGACATGAAATCAGTGGCCTGCTCTTTGGTCACCTCCCTCTCATGGGGGAGCACCTTACCAGGCCACAGAGGAAGACAATGCAGCCAGTCCTAATGAGGCCTGATAGGCTAGAGTCAGAGGAAAGAGGAGGAGGATCTTCCCTATCAGTGGACTTGGGGAGAGGAATGGGAAGAAACAATGGAGGAAGGGTGAGATTGGGAGGAGATGAGGGGGCTACAGCTGGGATACAAAGTGAATAAAGTATAATTAATAGAAAATAAATTAAAAAGGAAAAATAATAATAAAACAAAAAACAAAAACAACGTAAAACAAACAAACAAAAAAGTTGTAGCGGACAAGAACTCCACAAGGAGAACAACACAGCCAAAATAAATAGGCTCTGAGGGTTCTGCAGAGACTGATACTCCAATCAAAGGCTATGCATGTAGAAGACCTATACCCCTTGTTCAAAGGAAGCACATAGGCTGCTCAGTCATCAAGTGGGTTCCCTAATAAGGAGAACAGGGACTGTCTCCGACATGAATGTGGAGTCTGGCTCTTTGATCACCCCCCGCTGGGGAGTGCAACCTTACTAGGCCACAGAGGAAGGCAATGCAGCCAGCCCTGATGAGACCTGATAGGCTAGGGTCAGATAGGAGGGGAGGAGGTTCTCCCTTATCAGGGGACTAGGAAAAGAGCATAGAAGGGGAAGGCTGGGTGGGACTGGGAGAAGATGAGAGAGGGAGTTGCAGAGGAGATACAAAGTGAATAAATTGTAATAAACAAATAAATTAATAAATAAAAATTTTAAATGTATGAAATGAAAACTAAATTTATTGAAGTAAAATTATGTGATGAAAAAGTTGAAAGGAACTTTTTCCATGCTTTTAATACACACAGTGTCTATATAAAGAATAACATGCAATTTGACTGTATGTGTACATATCAAAGCATAAAGGTGTTCATCTTAAGTACATATAATAAAGTAAATTTTAAATGAAGACAAAAAAAATGAAATCCCAATTGCTTATGTATTTTGCAGTGAGTGAGATTAACAGAAAACAGGAGAACATTTATCTTGCAGTGTCTCTGCAGTTTTATTTTTTCATAATCATTATTGCTAAGACTACAAATGGCATACATTTTATGAAGGCAGAAAAGGACAAAGGTCCAGATACAACAAGGGACTGTCACTGTATTGTCTAGGCCGTTCAGTTTTAAACATCCACAACATTACACAAAAACACCTTAGGTGATTATTTCTTTTAATTGATTATTATTTAACTCATGTAAGTTAAATTTTAAAACAAATATTAAATTCTTATCACTGTGTATCCATAATTATATTAAATGCTAAAAATTAAATGTATGGGGAAGATGGCAATAAGAAGATATAGATCAGACAGATGGTGGGTGATAGGTAATATAGGTAGATAGATCTATGATAGATGATAGATAGATAGATAGATAGATAGATAGATAGATAGATAGATAGAGTTCCTCCTCTTCCTACTAAACCTTTAAGAAGGTTGATTTTTAAAATGTAATAGCAGGAGAAATCAGAGAAGAAATAAATGTGAATTATATCTTGATGATTATGTTTTAAGGATAATATAATGACATAATAAAGATTCACACGGCAAGAGAAACTGTCTAAATGAGGTGTTACAGCTGTTACTGTGATAGAGTTATTTGCCACCAAAATTTCTATTAAGATTAGTTAGGCTCATATGTTTTATGCTCTCCTCAGGGGAAAGCGCTCATTTATTCAACATGTTTATTCCTCCCATGTATCATAATCACCATAACGAGTCCCACTACATACACTGCACACACATGTCCACACAGAGAACATTCTAGTCAATCAATACACTCTGAAAACAAATTCTCTTTTTATGAGGGCACCATCCTCAAGCAAATAAGAGATAAAAGACACTTGCTATTACAAATATTTGTGGGTTTTTTTATGTAAACATTAAACAGAAGGAGCTTTCTTCATGATAATTTCCAAGAGAAAACCAGGCCATGTTTTGTTGTGATGTTCTAGTTCTGTTGTTTTAGCCAAAGGTGTTAAAGGATTCAATTATCCTAAGTCATTTTTAAGATTACATGCTTTCCAGTTGCACATTTATTTATGGTTTTACTCTGAAGCAAGCCAGCAAGAATAACACATCAGGGAAATGCTTTCTTTATAAACAATAGTAAGATCATAGGGTTTAAATATGAGATGCTTTAAGAAAAGAAAACCAAACATGTATTTGTGATAAAGCCATTATTTTAAAGGTGAAATAACAGGTCACTCTGAAACATAATGAGATTTAAAAAAAAAACATTGTAAATATCATTTTAAATGTCTGCATTAATATAATATTATGCTATGATCTATAGCAAGAAAGGACAATGAAATATGTGAATATATATATATGTATATATATATATATATCATAGAAAATTGCATCATACCCTAAGAACCCAATAAAATATATTAAATGCCACTTAAAGTCTACTTGATGGAAAAAAAAAAAAACAGTTGAAAAATATAATGGTTTTATCTAGGCTGTTATATCTAGGCACAGGGTCTTTTCAGAGACTGACATTCAACCAAGGACCATGTATGGATATAACCTAGAACCTCTGCTCAGATGTAGCCTGTGGTAGCTCAGTAACCAATTGGTTTCCCATAGTGAGGGGAACAAGGACTATTTCTAACAGGAACTCAATGACTGGCTCTTTGGCCTCCCCACCCCCAGAGGGAGGAGCCGTCCTGTTAGGCCACAGAGGAGAGCTTTGCAGCCAGTCCTGAAGATACCTGATAAAACAGGATCAGATGAATGAGGAGGAGGCCCCCCATCAGTGGGCTTGGCAAGGGGCACGGTGGAGATGAGGGAGGGAGGGAGGGACTGGGAGGGAATGAGGGATCGGGACACGGCTGGGATACAGAGTTAATAAAATGTAACTGATAAGAAAAAAATAAAATTAAATTAAAAATAAAATAAAATAAAAAGAAAAATATAATGGGAGGTGGTATGTATGCTAATAGCAGGAAAATAGTGATATTGAAGAAGGGAAACTTAAAATGAGATGGCATCATACATGGGGAAAACATTCTAAAATCCTGAAAGACACAAAGAAAGATTAAAACACTTGAGCTTCTGACATATTATTTTCTGGTTCTGCTTGAGAAGCAAAGACCTCACAGACACTAAGCCTGCACGCCAATAAGCCTCATACCCCAGCTCAGTTCTGCTATGTGTTTGGACATCAGAACACATTATAGATAGTTTTAAATTATTATTATTATTTTACAATTTATTTACTTTGTATCCCAGTTATAGCCCCCTCCCTCATCTCCTCCCAGTTGTACCCTCCCTTCATCTCCCCCCTCATCCCTCTCCCCTAGTCCACTGATAGGGAAAGTACTCCTCTCCTACTGTCTGACCCTAGCCTATCAGGTCTCATCAAGACTGCATGGATTTTCTTCCTCTGTGGGATGCCTAGGTCACCCCACCATGGAGAAGTGATCAAGGAGCAGGCAGTGGAGTTCATGTCAGAGCCTGTCTCTTCTCCTTTTACTAGGAGACCCACATGGAAACTGAGCTATCTATGGGTTAAATCTGAGAAGTCTAGGTCCTCTCCATGAATGATCTTTGGTTGATGCATTAGTCTCTGCAGTCTCCCCTGGGCCCAGCATTTTGGCTTTGTTGGGCTCCTTGTGGAGCTCCTATCATAATAATTTTAGGATAATATAAAGAACATGGCAACCTATGTTAAAATCTGTGAAATGAATTGCATATGCTTCTAACTAAAGGAAATAAGACAATAAAATGCATAGTGCCTCTAGGTCTAAATCCACGAGGCTGTTTTTCCACTTGATAAAGACTTCCAGTTTAAATACAAAAATGTGAGTTAATTAATATATTAAACAAGGACAATAGGTATGCCACTTGTAAAAATAATAATAACATTGAATTCCTATCCCACATGTGATAAGTTTCAGCAAAGAATTATAGTTGATAAAACAACCATAAAATGTTACACAAAACCAAAATAAAACAAGTCATTCAGTATTATTTTATAACTTCAAAATGATGATCTAAGAAAGGTACAAAATTCCAGAAGACTTAGATATTGTATTAATTAATTCAAATTTGCTAAATCACAATATTTCTTCTTTAAGAAAAGACATAAATCTGAATACATGCAAGAAACTAGAAACATATGTAATTCATATCACAAAGTGTTACCTTTCTTAATGTGTAAACATTTCCACCAGTCACTAAGGAATCAGAGTTTTAAAAAGTGTGAAGTGTATGGAAAGCCAGCTCATAGAACATTAAATACAAAGACTTAACTGTTCTCCCTACAGTGATGGCAGAATAACATAAACATTATTCATAACAATGAAAATGCAAAATTAATAGTTATACTGATAGTTTTCCATTAAACATATTGGCAAATAGTAAATCATTTGCTAACAGAGTTCTATGAATTTACTGCAGAAAGTGCACAGTCATACAACTTCATGGGAAGCAACTTTATACTACTTAGAAAACTTTTATTTTGAAGCATCCTTATTCCTATCCATACTTCACTACTAATAATATAGTCTGAATGAAAACACATATGTGTATAAAATATATATGCTTAATTTTCTTCACTTAATTATAATTTTCTATTGCAAACACTTGAAAGGAAACCTGTTTACACCACTGAGGCATGGACAATAGTACTCTGTCACAGCCAGGTATATTGGCACACACCTTTAATCCCAGTACTCAGAAGTCAAAGTATCTCTTATTTACAAGCAGTGGTGCTTTACATAGGGAGGTTCATGCCCGTCAGCACTTCGCAGTGAGACCCTGGAAAGAAAGAAAGAAGGATAGAAAGAAAGAAAGAAAGAAAGAAAGAAAGAAAGAAAGAAAGAAAGAAAGAAAGAAAGAAAGAGGGAGGGAGGGAGGGAGGGAGGAAGGAAGGAAGGAAGGAAGGAAGGAAGGAAGGAAGGAAGGAAGGAAGGAAGGAAGGAAAGAGTGAAGGAAGGAAAACCAAACATACAGAGGGTCATATATATATAATAACATCATGGCAGTAATTTATACATATGAAGAGATGAAAAGTCTCTAAGATATTTTGTGTGAATATAGAGGATGAGAAATGTATTTTAGTATAACTTCCATAATACATTGAATCGTTATGGAAATTTATATGTTGAAGCCCCTAGCTCAAGTACTTTCAGAACATAATTATATTTTAGAGAGAGGAGCTTTAAAGGAGTAGTTAATGGAAAATTAAGTCAAAATGAAGTCAATCCCAATCCAGTGTGATTTCTGTCATTTCATGAACCGATAATATGCAAATAGAACAAACATTCTTAAGGGTGCCATGGTGATGAGCCATCATGGGGACCTATATCTCAAAGCAAAGGAGAGCTGTTTCAGAAGACATTAAGTATGGTCTTGCTTTGAACTTAGATTTCTATTCACTAGTACTGTGCGAACACAGATAACTGTTTTTTGTTTTTTGTTTTTTAATGAATGATATGTAGGTGGGGGTTCTAATGGTGACTCTATCAAACTAATAGATGAACATTTGTGTAAAAACGCATTTGTATGAGTGTACATGTATATTTCATTGACAGCTTCTAAGGACTGTCTTGCAAGGTAGTAAAAGAGGTTGGATGCGTGGTGTCTCTGCTTAAAAAGAATACTGTGTTGTTAATGAAAAGACAAGAGTGAATTTCCAAAATACTACATGACGTTGGCCAGAAGGGGTTCAGAAGCACCCCCATGTCTATTTATTAGCTATAACCTGGATATGATACCAACTGTGCCACCAGCTAGCCATAGAAAACCACATCCTGAAACCCAAAGTACAATATGACAACCAGATGAGGTTGTAGTGTCTACAAATGAGCACACAGTGACTATTATTTGAGGTTTTATTTGCACAAAACAAGTGACAAAAAATGGAAATATGGGAACATTCTTTGTCTAACCACGTGATTAGTACTATGTCATAAAGACATAAGTTCAAAAGATGCTGAGGCTGCAAACATGATTTTCGTTATGTCCTGGGCAAGGAAATGTAGCCAAATTTTAATTCTATTGGTTATGAGCAGATGGTACAAAGTTAGCAAATAAGAAAGAGAAGAGACAGGAATCTTCTATTTTATTTCTGTCTTCCCTGCCAAGGAGAATGATCTTCAGGCTGGAAAGAGTGGAAAATATATTGTGTATGGGGAATTGAAACTGAAAGATAAGTGAAGAGATTGGAAGAGATCACCCAGCTACTGAAAATGAATCCAATTTCGTAGACCCAGATGAATTCTAAGGTACTGTGAGACCTGGTACCTGAGAGCCCTCGGCTACCATCAGTAACCATTGGGGGATGTTAGGGAAGAATAAACACTGTCCTGACTTCAAAAGTTTCTGAAGGTGCCCTTTATAAAACATAGATGTGTGTTCTTTTTCTTTTGTTCTTTTGTTTTTCACACTGGCTATGTGTTTCAAGAATTTTAAGGCAGTACTCTCCAGAAAACAAGGGAATCTCATGGCAAATAAGAGTCAGATTATGGCCATGGGAATGAATGATGACTGGCCCAGAGTAAAGCTGGGGCATTACTTTGCTCTACTGTATTGTTCTGCCGCATCTCTGTTCTTTTTATTTATTCATTTTTATATTACCATGCATTTACTCCTCTAAACACGTACCTTTATCTCAGTCTTGCTTGAAGTTGCATAGATTATAGATGTACTTGGAAATTTTACAAATCAGCTAACACTGTTGATCATTGTTCTAGAATTTTCATAGGGTTGAAAGAGTGGGTAAAAGGAGCTCAGTCCTTACTCGTGCAGTATTTGCAGCTCGGCAAAGGTAACACATGATTACATCTGAAAGCACTGTGGTTGCTGAGCCTTCTGTGTGGGAGGATTTTGAAATCAGAGGTCTAATGGAAGTGGTGCCCATGAGGTTTCCCGGGCCGTTTGTGTACCCAGGAACATGACTGATTTCAGGTGACTGCGTAATTATTTGTAAGAGGTAGAAGAGGAGCTCTGGAAGCTTCTGCGATGTGAACTGATAAGAATACTCTTGACAGACAGAGCAATGCCAGAAAAACAGGGAATTCAGGGTCATGCAGTGGAGGTTCTAAGCTAATATACGTTGCCTGGCACATGATTTGATTTAGAAGAAGTGACATCATCCTGGTTATGCAGGGAAGATAAGTAAAGAAAGAGGTGGAGAAAATAAGTAGCAAATTTTGAAGATAGGTGAAACAAGTAGCTGCCAAGCTCTAGAAGCAAGATTCAGGTTCTAGGAATGTACTCTAACTGGAGCACAGATTAAGAATAAGGGAATGTAACATGGTGTGGCTTCAGGGAATGGCGTAAAGAGCCGTGCAATTACCAAGGAACAGTCTATACTTTATTCTTTGAATAATGGAAGTAAATATAGACTCTTAGTGCTAGGATGTAACATAATCATTTTTTTTTATTTTATTTTTAGCAAGACTTCTTGGGCTGCAGAATGAAAGGGAGGGGCTCCATCTGGAACCAGGAAGCCTGATGAGAAAGCTCTAGCCATGGTAAGAAATATTGGTGTCCTTCTGAATAAGAATTAAGGAGGGAGGATGTCTATAAACTGTTTCATAGAAGCCTGGGATCTGTACCATGAGAAAAGTGATAAAGGGGCGGTCAAGGTTAATGTCCAGGCTTCCAGCATGCAACCCTGTGTAGTATTTGAACCACTCACTGAGCTGAATTACTGGACCCTAGAAAGTCTGGATTTTTGAGAGTAGATAAGCAACTCACTCTTGTGTTCAGGAGAGATCAAGCAACTTTATGTAAATGAATCTTATTTTACGCTTTTCCTTAAGGACTGCATGACTACCATAACCCCAAATGAACATATGTGTGGCAATGTTCATTGTTGTGGTTGAATGACAAAGACCTTCAGAAGATCATGGGCTTGAAAATATGGTTCCCAGCTGTTGACATTATTTAGGAAGGTTGTGGAAGCTGTTGGAGGCAGAGTTTTGTGAGAGGAAGTCCTACACTCAGGGCAGGCTTTGAGATTTTTTTATTTTTTATTTTTTTATTAATTACAGTTTATTCATTTTGTATCCCAGCTGTAGTCCCCTCTGCCATCACCTTCCAATCCCACCCACCCTCCCTCTTCTTCTCCTATGTCCTTCCCCCAGTCCAATGATAAGGGAGGTCCTACTCCCCTTCCATCTGACCCTAGTCTATCAGGTCTCATTAGGAGTGGCTTCTTTGTCTTCCTCTGTGGACTGGTAAGGCTGCTCCTATCTCATTGGAGGTGATCCAGGAGCCAGCTCATGAGTTCATGTCAGAAATGGTCCCTGGTCCTATTATTGAGGAACCCTCTTGGATACTGAGCTGCCTTGGGCTAGCTCAGAACCCCTTCTGTGCAGGGGTTCTAGGTTATATTCATACATGGTCCTTGTTTGCAGTATCATCTCAGAAAAGACCCCTGTGCCCATAATTTTTTGATCTGTTGGTCTCCTTGTGGAGCTCCTGCTCCCTCCAGGTCTTTCTATCTCCCCTTTCTTTCATAAGAGTCTCTGCACTCTGCCCAACATTTTTCAGGGAAATGCAAATCAAAATGACCTTGAAGCTTTGAGATTTTCTAACCTGGCCCAAACCCTGTTCTTTGAGCTTTCTGACTGGTGGGACACATGATGAGATAGTCTCCTGCTCCTACATCATACTTTTTCTACTATGATGTAACTGCAAGTAAAAACAAATCATTTCTTCTTTAGGCTTTGGTCATAGAATTTTATCACCCTAGAAAATAAAACAAAATACTCACAAACCATTTTATCCATCCCAGCCCACCTCACAAATTCTAAATTAATGAACCTTTTAGTGCGATGACTAGTATTATATAGAGAGTACATGCAGATTAGTGAGGGACCCTGAGGATTAACAGCAGGAATGGAGAATAGTGATATTACAGGATGACTAAAGGAGTCGAAGCCAATTTAGAAGAAAACTTAAAATAAGAGAGTGTAATTAAAGTGAGAAATTCTTTGTTTAAGTGTAAGGAAATTATTCATACTGAGAGATACAGGCATGATAGCCAACATAATGACTACATAGATGAAAATGTACAAATTTGTCAAGTAACTGGAATACTACACCACTACCAGAAAAAAAATATTGTTAAATGCAAAGTTTTATGGTAACAGGCATAATATGGGGAGAATCAATGGTGGCCTCATTACTGGGCCTGGGTAGCTGAAAAGTTTAAGATCTATCACTGCAAAACAGAAAGGTTAGAAAACACTCATGCCAAAGAATATGTCAGTTGAAGAAAATCTTAGTAATTAAAAATAACATTAATGGTACCAGAAAATAATACATTTTCTCAATAAATCAGAGAAGAATTTCCGAAAAAACTACCACTGTACCAAGGACTTCTGTTTGTATTGGTACATTCGTTAGATATATCAAAAGACTTTTGGTAAAGGGTAAATTGTAGAATGTTGACTACTAAAAGACTATCCAGACAACAGAGAGGAATGAGAGCTGAGTGACATTAAAGCTTTATACTAATTTTAATGCTTAGGGTTTGAATTTTTTTTTAAATCATAACATAAGCATTAGCTATTTCTATGGAAATGATGTATTCTTCTCATTGTTTTAAGACTCTGGAATTGTATAGTCTATATTTAGTTTTTCCCATGTTCTAGTTGTTTTATTTACAATTCTAACAGCACTGCAACAATAGCTTGTATGATGATCATCCAAGTGTTAAAAGTAATGATATCTATGTGGAATGATGATAGATAGACAATAGGTAGATGATAGATAGATAAAAATAGATGATAATAATTTGATGATAGATAAGTAGAGGGACGAATGAATCGATTATAGATGGTTAGAATAAAAGATAGATAAATTCATGGATGATAGATAACCAGATAAATGGAAAGATGATAGATACATAAATAAGTAAATAGACTAAATATATGCTAGAGTAATATGTAAAGATAAAAATTTTGGAATGTCCATTAGTGTCGTCCACAAGGCCTCAACTTTAGGCAACCAAGGAAAGCTGAGAGCAGGAATGGGGGGGGTCTTCCCCAGGGAAGAGCACACCAATTGAGTGTCCAGTGAAAACTGGTCAGCCCCAAAAAAATAAATACAAGAAACATTTTATGGACTAAACAGGTTACATTTAGGAATACATACATAGATGAGCTAATAATTAATGAAAGAAGAGGCCATAAATCTGAAAAGAGACTGCGGAGAATTATTTGGGAGAGTTTGAAGAGAGGAAAGGTAAAAGATAAATATATTTAAAATATGATATCAAAACTAAAATTAAAAAAAAATAAAAACTTAGATTCAGAATCATGCCAACAATACTTTATATTGATTAAATTCTCATTTTTAATCAGATCATTATTTTGAAAAACTCAAGGAAAATGGACATACAGTCACTTTTACTCATAAAAAAATACTTGTGTTAGAGCTAGGAAAACATTTATTATAAGTGAAAAAATATTCTCCAATTTTGCAGACAATTTTATAAAAGCCACTGAGAAATAATACCTTAAAGCTGAAAAGAAGTAAGATTGTAATGATTGTCAGTTTGTACAAAGCAATCTGTTTCTTGTACATGATGCCATTTATACTTGACAGTAATGAGATATTCTCGTCTTGTTTCTCTTCACAGCTGCCAGAGAAGGGGAGGCAGTACCTCTACGGGAACTCGCTTCAGAACACGGACCCACAACATTCTATTCCAACCAAACTCCTAGCACCTTTCGGTTCTGCCAGGAAACGAAGGAAGGATGCCTAAGATGAGCGTCTGAGCACAGCTGAACAAGGCTGTGTGTTTTCTAGCCCTCTGTCACTCAGGTCCAAAATAACTCACGGCTCTTAAGCAAGGATAAGCTTTAAAAATTAGCCCATTTTTCTCTACTTCTGGCCTTGGCGTCCCCACCAGCCAAACCAAGCAAAGAACTTCCTTTGAAAGAAACTTAGAGCAGACAGCAAACCCCATCCACAAAAGGTCCATTTGTGAAGAGATTATCACCCGGGCAGCTTGTGGTTCCATACTTTATGACTGAGGAAAGAATTCACTGGAACCCGAGTTCAGTACTCTTTCTTTTTAAGTATGTACAGAACATCTTCCAGTAAACTCTTTTATATGTAAGAAATTGGCTAAGAGAATAAAATCCTAGCCATATATATAGAAAGATCATATGGTCATAACTGTGTGATCTATATACAAAACCATTATCTGCTCATGGCCCACAGGTCATGATTCCTAATATCCCCCCCCCCCACACACACACAAAAAAAAAAAAAGGATGCACATACCAGTAAGTTATAAGGCACAGGGCATCATTTTTAATTAAATTTTTATTTTTTATATTAATTACAGTTTATTCACTTTGTATCCCAGCTGTAGCCCTCTCCCTCCTCCCCTCCCAATTCCATTCTCCCTCCCTCATCTCCTCTTATGCCCCTATCAGAGTCTACTGATAGGGGAGGTCCTCCCCTTTCATCTGACCCTAGCCTATCAGGTCTCATCAGAACTGGCTGCATTGTCTTCCTCTGCAGCCTGGCAAGGCTGCTCCCCCCTCAGGGGGAGGTGATCAAAGAGCCAGCCACTGAGTTCATGTCAGAGACAGTCCTTGTTCCCCTTACTGAGGAACCCACTTGGATACTGAGCTGCCATGGACTACATCTGAGCATATAGTGATTACGTGTGTGTTCATGCGCTTGCGCATGCGTGCAAGCACACATACATGGAAATGGAGAGACTGGTTGGCTGTAAGCAGAAGGCAGCAGGAATGAAAACAGACTGAGAGTGGGTAACTGCAAAGTTGGGTATGATCACAATACTATGTATACATGTGGAAAACTGAACAAAAGAGGCCCTCATCCCGCCCCTGCCCACTGCAAGCACCAGGTAGAAGAGCCACAAGACAGACAAGCCCAGCCAGGCCGGTGACCACTGGCACCCATCCTGTGGTGCCCTCTTGCGGGGCTGGGATGAGTCTGTGGCACATGTTACTAAAGAGGGTCATGCAGATGTCTGTTGTCTGTGCTGAAGCCTGAAGCTATGTTGATGCCTACAGGCCATGCTGCCATTAGGGGCCATATGGATGTGAGTGGCCCGTGGTGCTATCTGAGCCCTGGTCCTAATGCAACTGTGGTCTTTATTGAATGTCTGTGGCCAGTGTTAACACTGAAAACCATGCCTCCTCTTCCTCAATTTATTGCACATCTATTGGGTGGCCTTGGGCATATTAACTGTAAGCAAAGATAAATGAACCGAGTAGAATATAATGATATATATATCTCCTAATGAGTTCATTATATATGTGTTAAATTAAAAAAGTTAATTCATAAGAAGGAAGAACAATCCATTAGTCCTCACCAATAATATTTAATCAAGGATAAAAGATAAGATAGAAGATAGGTAGGTAGATAAATAATAAGTAGACAGAAAAATGGATAGATAGATAATAGATAGATTGATTATAGACAGACAGGATGGTGGTTCAAATGTTAAACATACAGAGACTGGTATAGTTGGAAAATCAAATTTTAAATTATCATAGTAAAAACTGCATCAGCCAAGAACTATTAACAAGTGATTACTTTAGGAAGTATGTTTTTTTTTTTTTTTTACTTTACTTTGAGTTGTTAAGATCTCTAAATGGTACTCTACATGAACAGAGCATAAAAGGACATAAAGGTTCTACTGGCAGGTTATCAGATAGCATACTGACTGTCATCCAAATGAACATCAACAGTGAGGAGCAAGTGTCAGCAGATGGTCTAACCCAGGAGAAGTGTGCTGCTGCTCTGCACCATCTCAGGCACAGCCACGAGAAAGCCACTGCCCAAATCAAAGAGGAAAACTCTGTGTTTGCAAAGGCAGCGACTTCATTCACTGGCGGTTTCTGTGGAAGTCGGCCACAGTGGTTCTCACCTGTAATCCCAGGACTCAGGAGGTACAAACAGGAGTATGCATGCAGGTTTGAAGAGGACAGTCTAGGCTGGATAGCGAGTTCTAGACCACCCTGGATTACAGTGTGAGGCCCTGTCTCAAAACAACAGCAAAGTTAATGTAAACACACACACACACACACACACACACACACACACACACACACAAAAAAACAAACAAAAAACAGAAATTTTTAAAACTAAACAGAACTGAGAGCTGCAACACGTAAATCCAACAATTAACCCTACAGTGGATTCTCTAAGGGGAAAATATACATTAACAGGGCTGAAATAGGATTATAGCAGCATATCATTTAAAAAGTATTCCAAAAAATGATTTTAGAAGTTTATGAAACAATATTCCTGTTCTTATGAAATGTGCACTAAAGATCTGAAGAAGAAAGAGTATTTTTTAAATGATTCAGAGAAAGGAGCTTATATACACACAGAGAGACTTACACACACACCACAGCAAATGGAGAAAGCTGTTCATAATATCTTGGTTAAAAGATACTAGAGCATTCTTTGTACTGTTGATACATGTATCATTGCACTACAATGTTGCCATTTTCTGTGAGTATAAAAATTTCTTCTAAATGAAAATGCTTTCTCTGAAGCCCTATCCTAGAACTATAAATGTAAAGAAAGGCAGAATGCCATTTTATACTCCTTGAAAATAAATTTAAATTGGGTTAGGGGTATAACATAGATGTGCCAGTAAGCATTTTAAAGATCACAAAATAATTTCAATAAAATAGTTAAATCTTACAATTTTGAATACAGACTGCCTTTGCTGCTCTAGGCTTCAAAATAAAATACAGGAAACTGGTGATGGTAGCTTGAATTAGTATTTCTGTTAAATGTTTTTACAGTCAATCTGCCTGATTTTTATATCAGAAGTGCCTTACACAATAGAAATCAGAAAAATTTCTGCCTTCCTTATGGTAGACTCAAGTGCTCAATATTTATCTGATGTTTAATAATTTACCTTAGAACAAAAATATTGAGAATCCCTGAACTGTCAGAAAATAAAAACCTGAAGGGTGAAGGGCAGGAAACAGCAGAAAGTAAACTCACATATTAAGTTGCAAGGATGAACTTCAACCCTCACTCAACAGAAAGACTTTATTCTGAAGAATTCACGTTACTATGGAAACATGAAATGGCAATGCTCGTGTGCAAGACAATAATAAGGGAGTCAAGACTTAGAAGAAAAGAGTGATGGAAACACACACACCCTGCACACACACATGCACACACAAACACACAAAACACACACACAGCTCTGCATTGTCTGCTACAGGAAAAAGGAACACCAAGAAAACTCTGAGAAGGTTACAGACTAAGACTTTAGGCCTGAAAGGCTCCAGGCTTATAAAGAACCAACACAACCAGAGAATCCACGGTGTTTGTGGCCTGGTTTATACTTGGTGAAAGGACTCATTCAGCCGTTCCTTTGAGTGCTGACACAGTCAGATGGCTCAGCTTGAGGTGATGAAAGCAACTGATTCGTTCCTTGAGGTTGCCAGTCACTCATGCCATGCCATGATGCTGTCTGTCTCTTCTCCCTTAGACATTTGGTGTGCCTGGGCGCACTGCAGTGCCAATGTCAATCACCCCAGTTAGGCCTGTGACTTAGGGATTTGTTCCACTTAAGGACAGATCTCTTTTCCTCCCCCCAAATTATAATTTTCTTTTGGCCAGTTATTTCTCCATCACACCGTACAGAGTGGGTAAAATGAGAAATCCAATCAAATGGAGGGATTTCTAATTTCTTTTTGGAACATTTTTCCTTTTCAGTATCCGCTACAATCAGTAATAAGAGGTGCCCAAATCTAGGCCAAACAAGTGAACCTTCTAATGGTTTTGAACCTTAAATTAAGCTTAACCATAAGCCAGGCTGTGAGGGGAAAAAAAGAGAAAAAAAAGTAAAACAAATTGGGTTAATTAATCAGCCAGCACTTCCTGTCTAAATATTATGAGCATGTTCTCCTCACCCAAACCATTTGCTCTAGGCTTCCCATCATAGTCTCCGAGAAGGCACTGTCTTCTAAATTCAGACTTTGTTTCGTTGTTTGCAGTTAAGCAAAATTAATTACTAACCTGTAGATGTGAGCACACATTCGTGCACGCATCCATGATACCTATCCAAGTGGATACTTTATCCTTACTGAAGAGACATTTATTCTGGACAATGAGCAGAGAGCGAACGCCTTTGGAGTGCCCAGTCCTAAATGGGATGTTTTCGACAAACTTCTACACCCAAGACTCTGGCACCTGTGTGAAAGGGGAGGCAGGAAGATTATAAAACACGGGTGCTGGATGACACCAAGGAAACAGTGTCTTCCAGACACAACAGGAGGGATGCTCATGCTCGCATGAATTCAGAGACTGTGGCAGCACAAACAAGACCACGAAGGCTCAGGCCAGATGAGGTTCCTTTATAGAGGCGGAAATGACATTGGGTTTCCACCAAGAACCTTCTAACCAAGAAGCCATTTGCAATTCACACCCACTGGTAATGAGAAAGCTATTTTTCTTCCATGGAGTGTCACTGGCTGGATCTACCACACCTCAGGGCAGGCCCAGTGTCCAGGGTACAGCACAATAGAAAGGAAACTCAATGCTTTTACTGTGGATTGTTTTGTTGGTTCATTTTGATTTTTCTTTTGGCTTGTTTTTGGGTTTGTTTTTTTTTTTTTGTTTTGTTTTGTTTTGTTTTGTTTTTGGTCTTATTGGTTTTCATTTGATTTGATTTCTGTTTTGTGAGATTTATATTTTTGAAAGAGAAAGGGAGAAGATAAAGTTTGGTGGGTAGGTAGGTGATGCAGGATCTGGGAGGCACTGAGAAGGGAAAAACACATTCAAAATATATTGTATGAAAAAAGTTTCTAAATAAAAAAGAAAAGGAAAATGGTAGAATTATTGAGAAAGGTGAGAAAGATGTTTGATTTCCCTCTTATTCTAGCTTTTTCTCACTGATACAAAATATGTATGTGTGCACACAAACAATTATACAGAATATACCCAGACAGATAAACACACACACTTATATAAACATATGTGTGTGCATATTTATGCCATTCCTGGAATATTACATGGATTTACACATAATAACACTCTATGGATGTATGTTATAAGTGTATATTCTATTACATATAATATAGTTCATGATGTACTACATATTAATATACATTATAGAATAGGCAACACAAATCATGAAATATCTACTGCTGTTGTCCTTATTTGTACAAACTCTACGGTACAAATGGATAAAATAATTTTCTAACTTTTCAGAGGTGCGGTTGCTGATTTTGGACCGCAAGAACTAGCTGGTTCCAGAGTTTGGCTCTGGATTTATGAGCTTAAGTTTTACATTTGCCTTCTTTTAAACTTAAAACTTAGCACTGAGAGTCAAATCTAGAATCTCTCGCATGGAAAGCAGCACTCCATTACTGATTTATGAGCCCAGATCTGCCATCTAGATTTTCAATGACCACAAAGATCTTGATTAAGTAATTAGAGCTTAAGCTGTTACCCTGCAGCAATGATTAATTCAATGTGTGGTTACAGGAAACTACAGTTTTGAGAAGAAGCCACAAGCCCAGCATAACCTTAACCTGGAAACAAATTAAGGGTGTGAAAAAAGTATGCCAAGAGTCAGGCCGAAAAAGAGGCATCATAAGTATTCAGCAGCCACCTTATGATCTGCCTCTGGGTTTTCACTGGACCTCGCTAGACTTGCCATTCAAGATGATTTCCACATCTCAGTGAGTCACCTGGTATTTCCGTCTTACAAGTTTTTCTTTCTTAATGTCTAGTGAGATTTTGTTCTCCTTGTCCCTCTCAACTGTTTACTCTCAACCTTGGACATTACTGTTCTTAGTAACGTAACCCCTTTCAAGTTCGTGCATTGCTTCCTCGGTTCCCCAGACACTGTCTCCATCCCTCTGTTCTCTGTTTATCAGTACCTGTAACTACCTTGTCACAGGACAACTCTCAAATACTCCTCACTTCATGGCTCCTTCAACTCAAATAGGTATCTGCCTTAATCTCAAGCTAAATGACTTGTATATTTGGGCACTGCGCCCTTCCAACCACAGTGAGGACTATGTTTGGTCATTATTTATTCTTTGTTTTTGATCAGTGAAGGCATCCTTATAGCTGCCACCTAATCATTCTGACTTACATAGTCCCTCCTTACCACTTCTCTGCAAAGATTTCTGGCTACTGAATCATTTTCAGCTGCACAAATGTCTCTAGCTTCAGAAATAAAGCCAGAGTAGAACACTCTCCATCATGCAATACAGGTCCTCTTCTCTTTCTACTCTGAGAAGACCTGATTTCTGGATGGTTAGCCTCCCAGCTGTCCCCATCCTCTCCCCAGTCTTTCTTCTTCTATGTTTTTCTCCTTTGCTCCCCTGGAACTGTTATTGGGGTCAGAAAGAGTTCATTGAGTTTCAAAATCATTTCTTACGCCTTGCTTGATTCATCACCTTATGTGCCATTGAGCCACTCTTTTGCTTTCATTGGTTTATTCAGTCATTTCCTGAAGACCACATTCTTCCAGTTTTTCTTTCATCCAATGGTCTCTCTTTCTTAATAACTTTGTGGGCTTGTTCCTCTTTTCATTTTTGAATTTTGGAGTCCCAGTGCTCAGTTCTATGCACTGTTTTTCATGATTCTTATGCTGATGCCATCAAAATTGTGCCCTCAGCCAAGAACTTCCCCTAAAACCCACATTCATTTTTAACACTCACTTCTATAGTTTTCATAGATATTTCATACTATCAGAAATGAATATTTTTATCTAGCTCTCCACAAATTGCTTTTCATCTATTTTCAGCAGAGGTACATATGACCACTGATACATTTTCAGAGACTAAACCCTACTGGCCTCTTTCTCCCTTCACCCCCAATCCATCCATTTTTTTATCACTGTTTCACACTTCTGTAATTTCCACTATAGTCTGCTCTTTGACTACTGTAGTAACTAACCTTCTTACTGGTGTCTTCACTCTTGTCTCCACTGGTCACTGGTACTTTGTATAAAGACTTATTTGATTCTCCCAAGACAAAAGTACAATTTTGTCCAATCAAAAATCAGACAAGTATCTTATGAGAAGCTGAATAAAATGTAAAATTAATATGATGCATGTGATGATCTTTGTCTTGCCCTTGTCTCCTGTCTCTCAGGTGACATTGTCACCATAGTAATCACAACCCTCTTTTTTGCTGTATTTGGATTTTCCCTTCTATGTTCTGTATCTAGAAAAAAAATATTTCTGAGGGTGAATTTTTCATAAGAGAATGGATGATGTGTTTTGAGTGGGATATGTGAGCTATAGTATTTAGATTATTGTCACTGTCTTACTTTTCTACTGATGTGATAATAAAATACTATGACCAAGTCAACTTAAAAAGGAAACTTATAAAGGAAAGAATTTATTTTGGGCTTACAGTTTCATAGGATTAGAGTCCATGAGAATCAGGGTAAAGAGCATAGCTACAGGCAAGCAGGTAGCCATCATGCTTGAACTACAGCTGAGAACCCACACCTTAAGACAACTACTACCACAAAGCAAAGAAAGGGCTGATTTTTAATGACATGGGCTTTTGAAACATCAAAGCCCACCAACAGTGACACAGGTACTCCAACACAAATTTCTAATTATTAAATCTTTAAAAGTTGCTTTTAAGGTAAAGATTTTGATCCTCAATGTAAAACCCAAAAATAGAGGCCCATAAAAAACTTTCTAAGAGAATTCATATGTTGGTATGGAATGGGACCAATAAAACCCATGGTTATAGTTCGTGACATCAACTCCTTCCATCTTGTACTTTCTTCCACTTTTAACAAAAAGGGTTTCATAATTATAGAAAAGACTATCAGGAATGTAGCACACCATGAATACATTAAATGAATGGTGCAGAATGGAACTCGGAAGATCAACTTCTGGTTAGTGAGAAGGCTGTAGAAAAAATTGTCAAATTCAACTTTTGAAGAAATACTTAACAGGAAGTCTGGATCAGAAAGACGGGTGATAATGTGTGCTTGTGACACAGTGAGGGACCATTCATCCACTGCTATGGCAATAGCAAGAGTAAGGATGAAAGGAGATAAGTGAGATCACTGTGACTTCCAACGGCAAACCTGTACATTTACACATCATAAATGGTAACATCAAATTCTCAATGACATAGGAAAATGAATGTAGGGTCTTGTGTTCATAAGGTTGCTAGTAGGATATCCCCAACTATGGATTAGCAAGGCTGGTCAATGCTGGACCATTGCTCCCACACTGAGCTCAGGTATACTTCCCATGAAATCATCCCTCGGCTCAGCCTGAAGGAGCAGCACTGAGAGGTAAATGCTGTTCTCAGGCTATTTCTCAGAGCAAAGGACCACGAGGGAACTTGTGATGTCCCTTGAGCACTGGGCTCAGAACTGCCTGGCACAACCTCTTTCTGCCACATATATTACTCTCCAAGTCATCCAGAGAAGCTTATACTGCAGAACACTGCAGAGATGCTTGTGAATGATTGATAACATAGGAACAACAATCACATCTAACACAGTTAAAAAATATCCTAAGCTTTGTGACAACCTGGACAAGGGACCCACCAAAATACATGAGGCAGGATTAGGAGAGACCAGAACACAACAGCCTAATGGAAAACGTTTGTGATGAACAGAATGGTAACATTCTTGGCTAAGGCAACTACAGTGGTTAAAAAACAGAGACTGGAGGAGGAAAGATTGCTGTATAGCGTAGCGTGGCAGAACCATGAGGCTGGGTCACAGTCTGGAGAGAAGAAAGGAGGAATGAACTCAAGAAGGCACCACGGACCTGTTGAGGAAATTTTGCAAAAGAAATAAATATGGAGGGAACATGGTGACTGTGGATTCATGCTCTGGAGTTGGGTTTTGCTCCCATTTTAGAAATAAGAAGCCACATTCCTTTTTGAGGTAATCCAGGCTGCCTGAGCTGCCTTGCATTTGACACATGGCAACAGCTTACTGTGTGCTTAACACAACCTCAGACAGTTTGGGCTAGAGAGTAGCACATGGTATGCTCCTGGAGCCCTGTGTTTAGCCTTCCTCATCATCACACTACTGGTCTGCCATTGGGTGCCAGATCACAGCTGTGTCTCCCACTTGCACTATTTCTTTGTTAACCGAGTGTCTCCAAGGATCTGATATATTTCCATCCTTCCCATTGGAGTCATCTGAGAAAGCCAGCTGCAGCTGGTCCTGAATGAGCCAACTCCAGCACTCACCACATTTATTAGTCACCAAATGCAAAGATTTCAATTTATTTTTAATTAGTTCATTTTTTAATGTTTTGACTTAGTAATTGAAGAGAATGGTTGGGTGTGAGAGAAAGTTCAAAGATTGAAAAAAATCAAATATTTGGTATTTAAAATGAAAAAAAAAGTAATCTCGACAGATAACACTGTGAGTAATGAAAACAATTTTAAGGGCAGAGAAAGAAAAGAGACTTGCTAAGATCACTCCCAATCACCAGAAAAAAGAAGAGAGTCGGCAAAGGGACTCGGGAACCGACGAGCGGCCAGGTTTATTTTTAGTGTGTCTTCTCTACAGAAGGAAATGAGGACATTTTTTGTAACAAAGGCCATTTTATAAGAGATTGGATTGTGTTCTTTCTACAGTTATAGAATCACTTGAGAAAATAAAGTGTTGGAAGTCACCGAAAAAGTATAATGCTCAGTGAAGATTTCTAAAATAAAATGTGAAAAAAGGAAGGAGACATATCTTAAAGGTTTTTCTTTTTTCTTTTTTTTTTTTTTTTTTTTTTTGACAAATGCTCTCAGGAAAACCAATTTAAGTCACCCTCACATAGATCATCGGTGCTTAGACATGCTGAGCTTAGATTACTTTCTTGAAAATTGAGCACACATGTCCAAATATGTACATTTCCGAATATACTAGGATGTTTTAAAAGTAATCTTAGCTCCATTCTTCAAGCATTGCCCAAACATTGTTTTTCTGTGGGTGATTAACATAGCCAAAGGTAAAATCAACTACCACATCAGCATTTGGTTTTTCTTAACTGAGTAATTATTCTGTCTCCTAAAGTGTCTTCATTACTGGGTATTTCACAGTATTACATTTTTTCCTCCATCCTTTTGACTCATAGGGAATTTGACATGTACATCAAAAGCAGAAGAGTGTTGGTAGAAGTTACAGCACTCAGGATGAAAAGGGGTGATAGAGAGTTCCAGACTAGCCTGGGCTATGTAAAGAGATCGGTCAAAAAGTCAAAATTAACCAACCAACCAAACGAGACTACTTGTTTATTTTCTAGTATTGTTTTTAGCATCCCCACATTATGGTCTGAGTCAGGACTATGGAGAGAGCATTTACAGTCCTTCTGAAGAACCACTTGATTGTTGTTATATAGCCATGCTTACTACAATGAATGGGTGAGCAATAACTGAACGGTGAATGTAGGACTAAGCAGACTGAGCTGCCAGCTTATATAAGCTTGGGAGAATATTCAGAAATCAAGTGCCAGATGAAAGACATACCTGACGCTGACAGCTGGAGATGTGCGGCGTTTTTGTTTATTTGGTTGGTTGATTGGTTGGTTGTTTTTTGTTGTTTTGTTTTGTTTTCGAGACAGGGTTTCTCTGTGTAGCCTTGACTGTCTTGGACTCACTTTGTAGATTGGGCTAGCCTCGAACTCACAGAGATCCACCTGACTCTGCCTCCCTGACTTCTGGGATTGCAGGCTTGCACCATGGAGCCTGGCTTCTGATTCATGTTTTTCTAATCATGAGCAACACCTCCGCCCCGACCCCTGCCCTGCCACACACATACACACACACACACACACACACACACACACACACACACACACACACA
>NW_026587216.1:37461131-37633631 GCF_907164565.1 Psammomys obesus | reverse complement strand
CTTTTTTATTTTTTATATTAATTACAGTTTATTCACTTTGTATCCCAGCTGTAGCCCCCTCCTTCACCGCCTCCCAATCCCACCCTCTCTCCCTTGCCTCTTCCCTTGCCTCTCCCCAAGTACACTGATAGAGGAGGTCCTCTTCCTGTTCCATCTCACCCTAGCCTAACAGGTCTGATCAGGACTGGCTGCACGGTCTTCCTCTATGTCCTGGTAAGGCTGCTCCCATCTCAGGGGAAGTGATCAAAGAGCCAGCCACTGAGTTCACATCAGAGACAGTCCCTATTCTCCTTACTAGAAACACACTTGGAGGCTGAGCTGCCATGGGCTACATCTGTGCAGGGGTTCCAGGTTATCTCCATACATGATCTTTGGTTGGAGTATCAGTCTCAGAAAAGACCCCTGGAAATCATGACATTTGCAGGCAAATGGTAGGAACTAGAAAAGATCATCCTGAGTGAGGTATCCCAGAAGCAGAAAGACATACATGGCATATACTCACTTATAAGTGGATATTAGATATATAATATAGGGTAAACATACTAAAATCCCTTCAATTTTTATTGTGTGCATATGTGTTCTGGTAGGCTGGAGACAGGCAAGAGTAGCCACAAGTCCAAAGTAGCCTTCTGATAGAATTCTGTTTTTTTCCTCAAGAGGGCCAATTGTCTTTAAGAAAGCCTTCTACTGGCCCACATTGTGGACGGCAATCTGCTTTATTCAACACGCTGACTGAAATGTCACTGTAATCTGAGAAACAAAATAACACCACAGAAGTTACATAGGATAATATTGCTCTAAAAGCTATGCCCAACCAGGTTGCCACATAAACCGTCACAAGCATGTATTTTTTTTATTTCTTTATTAGCAATAACTCACTGTCTTATTTTAATGTCTACATTAGGATTCATAACTAGCATATTTAACTCTTTGGCGGTCTGTCTTAATGCTGTGGCGGTCTGTCTTAATGCTGTGGCAGGTTTTTTATCCTGTCAATCATGCACAAAGGTTTCTTCCGTGAGCTACAGTCTCACCGTGCAACTAGTATCGTCAGAAAATCATGTTGCATTTGTTAAAACATATAGACACGTATTACATAATGTCTCTAAAAATAGTTAATTACTTAGGAAACACTTTTAAATAAGAAAGCAATCTCATTTGGCACCAGGGTCGGCATTCTTCACTCCTCTTTTAGACATTCGAATTTCTTTCTGGCAGGTTCTCTCTTTCCAATAGCTCCCTTCCACATTTGCTAATGTAGGTTTTCTGCTGATAAATTTCTCCATCTTTGCGAGCTGAAAATGATTCCCTTTCCCTTTGATTTGTAAGCTACTTTTTTAACATTTCATTTATCTGTGTGTGGATGTGCATGTGTCTTTGTGTGTGTTTAACAATTTCTTACGTAATTCAAGACACCAGCTCAAACAGCAATTTTCAAAACCAAATATTTTAATACAGTACAATCCAAACATTCACCAATTTGATGAATAATGAAGAATGTATACATGTAAAAAATATACATTTATTCTATAATTAAACTGTATGCTTCCATGTGAGCAGAAAGTCTGGCCTTAGCGGACAAACACCTTTGTCACTGAGGCCTGATAACCCGAGTTGGTTTCTCAAAACCCAAATGGGTGAAGGAGAGAACTGACTCCTACAAGTTGTGTTCCAACCTGCACAAAAGCATGACCACGCAAGCATACTAAGGAACTAAATGTGCTAAAATCTTTTAGAAAAAAAGGAGGGAAAAAAAGCATTTTCAATAAAAACATTGAAATCATTGCAGACAGAAAAGCCTTAAATCTGAACTGAGCTGTTTCAAGTCTGTGGTTCTTAGCATTATGTCGTGTGATGGTGGGCACAGCGCAGAATGTACACGCTACAAGCTCAGCACCGATGCTCTGCAGGTGAGAACATATCACATTCGTCACACATTTGATCCTGAATTGGGTTTTTGTCATTGTGCATTTAGAAACCGTATGGGTGCTGGCAGTGTTGTGATTCCCATATTCAGGCAGAACATGGTGTCATGCAATACCATGATACACCATTTAGGAAGCTGACTCTATTCAATGGCCTGTGAATCAAGAGACTGACAGCTTGTCCGGAAGACACCCCTTCCTCACTCCATTTTATAAATATCTTACTTTTTAGTTTTGAAAACTAAGAAATAATCTCAAACCTCCTAAAAGTCAAGTCTCTCAATCTAATCGACTTCAGATCTCCTGTAGATCATCAGTTGGAAGTTTCTAGATATTATGGGCCTAGACCCTAAAATCCCCTCCTAGAGAAGTTAGGCAGAGGAAAACTCTTTTCACATAGTAAAATAGAAACATTTCATTTTGTTATTTTAAGTTATTAGTTACTAATAACTTAAAATAATAATTATTCATATTCTTGTGGCTCACTCAATATGATGGTTTGATGATCGTATGCATTGCGTAGTGATAAAAAATCCAGGTGAAACTGTTTTTTTTTAATTTATTTTTTTTTTATTGTCTGAAGCCAATCCATTTTTTGGCTCCTTGGAAAGCGCTCACGAAGGACTAGAACCGAAGCTAGATGGTAGAGCAGTTCCCTGGCATGCGATGTGCAATGTGCTGCGAGGCGGCAGAGTCTGAGACCGCCATGGAAGAAAATCGACTTTCCAGACCTTCACATGGCTGTTGGGCTCAGAAGGAACTGGTCACATGACCGCTGGAAGACTGCAGTTCCTTGCTGGCTAGTAGCTGAAGGTGATGCCCGTTCCCTGCAGAGTGGCAGTAACATAGTAGATCATGAGATGGAAGCCGCAAAGAGGATGGGAAGATGGAAGTCACGAGGCTTTGGTGCCCTGAGCTCGGAAGCAGTATTCTGTCACTGAAAGGGACACACTAAGTGTAGCTTCTTCACCTTCGGGGAAAGGAAAACAAACAACATAAAAACCAGAAGACTTGGCTGAAAAGTTACTTCCTAGATATACTGTAGGCTCATTCTATAGTTAATTTGGGGTGCTATATCCTTTCTAGAATTTCCTAAGTTACATTATTTTTTAAAGCCTTAGAACTTTCTGTTTAACTGCTTGATTTGGATTGTTTGATTCCTATGTTGAAAACTGGGAAAACAGTGTAAAAATCATGAGCAGAGATTGGAAAAAATACTTCCCACCAGTAAATAAGTGAGAATTTTGCCTTGCTTTAAGTTTTCTTTTAACCTCAAAATCAGAAACTTAGACATAAGATAGGAAGGATAGGTTGGGCCTTATCAAAATGGGGTGGGCAGGTCCTTTATTAGAGGGACAGATAGGATGTATAGAAAGAATAAATTTTAGTTTTGATGAAAAAATTTCAGATGTGTGTCTTTTGTAAAATTTCCTTCCTTTATTACTTAAAAAAATCTATTTACTTATTTATTTATTTATTTATTTATTTATTTATTTACTTATTACAATTCATTTTGTATCCACACTGTAGCCGCCTCCCTCATCTCCTCCCAATCCCACTCACCCTCCCTCTTCTCCCCCTATACCCTTTCCCTAGTCCCCTGAGAGGAGAGGTCCTCCTCCCCTTCCATTTGACTCTAGCCTATCAGGTCTCATCAGAACTGGCTGAACTATCTTCCTCTGTTGCCTGGAAAGGCTTTACCTCCCAGGGAAAAGTGATCAGAGAGCGTGCCACTGAGTTCATGTCAGGGACAGCCTCTGTTCCCCTTACTAGGGTACCCACTTGGAAACTGAGCAGCCTACGGGCTTCCTCTGAACAGCACTGGACATAGTTTTTTCCTTCTCTTCAAATTACATAAATCTTTTGCCTTTAAAACAAAGAAAGCAATGAAACAATCTAAGTTAAATGCAGTCATAATATATTCTTCAGTAAAACACTGATACTGGATAATAAGGAATGAAGTATCTGTGAAATAATAAATAGCAAAAATAAAGTTAAACATCTATTTTCTCCATAATTTTCAAAGCTTATATAAAAAGTATAAACTGTGTGAATGGCTGCCTTCAATCTAAGAAAAATTTATGGACAATACTTTCAACATTTGAATAAAATAGCCTAAAATGATGTGAATAGTTTTTTCTATTTATATTATCACTAGCTACTTCAGCACTAGGAGGCAAAAATTCATTTTCTATCTTTTCTTTATGAAATGTAGATTCCTATCTAAAGGCCAATGTATGACACTAAAGAAATGTAATAAAGTTTGATATAGACCTGATTACCTTCCATCTACAAAATTGAGCTGCAAGTGCTCCTGATTTTGTGCTAGAAATAAGAATTAGCGAAAAACTCAAGTTGGTTCTGAAATCTTCTAGCTAAGGAGAAATTATCCCAAGCACTAAATCCTAAGAACACAAATGACTTATGTAAGAAAATTTTTTATTTTTCTGAAGAGAATAATAGGTTTCTAGGCCAGGCAAGAAACCATGTTAGGGAAAAATGCAATGTCACCTTACTAAGTTACACAGCCATTATTTTTTACACACTATATTATTATCCCTGCAAACATAGCTTGTCCTCCCCTTGTTTTGGATAATTACTTGCTACCTGTTGACTTTAAGGACAGAGTCGCATCTGAGGTTTGTGCATTTCTCGTAATTTAGTCATTTTAGAGAGTAAGTCATGGAGATACTGTGCACAATGTGGAATACACAATTGTTTCTGAGGTCACATGTGACTGACCCTTCTAGATTTTCATGCATGTACACACACACATGCACACATATTTACACAAACACACATGCACACGTACATACACAAACACACAACATGACCACTGGCTTGCACAAACACAAGTGCATGAACACACACACACACACTCACACACACACACACACACACACACAGCACGCACACCACTATAGTATATGCAAAGTACATCTTCCAATTGGCAAGACTAAAACTATTAGAAAAGTGAAATCAGAACTTTCACACTTTGCTTTCCTCCAAAGTTACCTCACCCCTTTCTACACATTCCAAATAAAACAAAATGAAAGAGGGGGCATAGAAAACTTCAGCACATCTGTTTGGATTTTTGTGCTTTTGGTTTTCAGATTCTCTCATCGCAGAATCATGCCTTAGCCATCTCACAGGATTGGCAAACAATGGGATCTGTTCATGCTTGTGGATAGTTCTCCAATTTAGAATAAGCCTTTGTGTGGGGAGTAAAAGGGGCAGAATTCAGTAGAAAGCAGTCAGGTACATATATCTGAAATTTTGATAGGATCCTAGACTAATCATGAACAGTGTAAGACTCTTGGTATGTGCAGCCGTGGCAGAAGTCCCAGCATCAAGTTAACCGCGAAGTCACAGGGGAACCAGGAGCACGCTTGTATACTTTACTGCTAAACAGTGACATTCCTGGACTAAAACTTTTACATGCAGTCTTGATTTATAAGGCATTCCAGAGGACATGAACCTGTATAATTCAGGGGAATCAGGAATCTGGGTGGGATGTCAAATCTTTAGATTTAGTCTGACAGTTCTAAGTTCTAATGAGTAAAGGGATTATGACAACTGTTGGTTAGGCATTCTGATCAAGAATCTTTGAAATAGCAATTTAAAACAAACAATTTGTTTTCTTTGGAATTGAGTACCTAAGTATGTCTACAGTCATTCTCTTACTCAGTCTTTTTGGCATAGAGTTTAACTACTCTTTGATACTAAACCATTTCTTGCTTGTGGCTTAATATTCATGGTTTTATATAACAGTTGCTAACTTTAAACTTGTAAATTGTTTGTATACAAGAAAATAATACGTTACAGATTCACAAATTTCCTCCTGGAGTCACAGCTAAGCTCCAATTAAAACAGAGCTTTTAATTTTGAGGAAGCAATTGCAGGTTATATTCTCTCTACTGCGTTTCTTGAGCTGACACAGACTTCAATGTCTATCACTTTTGAGAACATGCACTCTATAGTAGATACAAATGTAGTAGATATGCAGAACAATAGAGAAATGGTAGATAGATATAGATGATGATAGAGAGAGACAGACAGACATGGTAGATGGCTTCTTCTATGAGAGTATCATAAGCCTAAAACTAAAGGATGTTCTTCCTTCTTTATGGGTAGCATTTGTTTCTTGATAATTAGGGTGAAAAGCTTGCTAGATTTCCAAAATGTAGTTTGCTATTGGTCTTTTACAATTTTTATGTAGTACAATAATACAGCATCTATATATGATTTATGCATAAGGACTTTTATGTTCTAAATATGATGATTTATGACAAATTCCTCTTTGATGTTTCTAGAAAACTCTGATCTCTATGCTTGGCTAGCTACCTGATACTTTATGCCTCCAGTACTTTATGAATTGAGGTAATTATTAAAATTACCTGAAAGTAATTCTAGCTTCAGGTTAAATAGCAGAGGAAAATTGGTCTGTTTAATTACCTCCAAATATTTTAACTAAAATATATCAAAATTCTTTCATTTTCACACTGAGGCTTAAATAGTTTGTGTTAAACCTGAGAAGGTCAGAAGCAAAAGAAACTACCCCCAGAAGGTTTCATGGACCTAAAGAGCTTGTCAGAACCACACAGCAAGAGTCTGGGCCCTGGGCAGGCGTGGTGGTGCTTGCCTCATATCTCAGAACTCAGGAGGTAGAACTATGTAAATTCTAGGTCAGCCTAGTCTACATAGTTCTAGACTCACCAAGGCTACACAATTAGACATTGTCTAAAATAAATAATAAATAAATACTAGGCAGAGAGAAACTTAGGTAGACTGCAAAATGACAAAAACAATAAACAATCCAATATTTCTGCAACAATTACTAAAAATCATAATGCATTTTGATGAGTCAATGCTAAAAGCATAAATACATGTGTTTTGTTTTAAAATAAAAGAAAACAATTGAGTTTTGTTTTCAAGTTCTGTGAGGAAACTAAGGACAACTGCAATAGCTTCTATTATTTTGGGAACCTCTCAGATTGCCCTGACCAAACTCAAAGGGAGGTTTCTCATGCCTGGCAGTGGGGTTAGCTTTTTGTTACATAGTCTGTGGCTCTTGGGCATAACATTATCACCCCAGCAGTGTAAGTAACACATGTGTGTGCGTATGTGTGTGTGTGTGTGTGACACACACATGTATATTGTTTATTACAATTCATTCTCTTTGTATGCCAGCTGTAGTCTCCTCCCTCATCTCCTCCCATTCCCATTTCCTCCCTCTTCTTCCACTATGCTCCTCCCCTAGTCCACTGATAAGGGAGGGCCTCCTCCCTTCTATCTGACCCTAGCCTATCAGTTCTCCTAAGAACTTGCTGAATTGTCTTCCTGTGTGGTCTATTAAGCGGGCTCCCTCAGGGGGGAGGTGATCAAAGAGCCTGCCACTGAGTTCATGTCAGAGACAGCCCCTGTTTCCCTTATTAGAAAACCCACTTGGACACTGAGCTGCCATGGGGTTACATCTATGCAGGGATTCTAGGTTATCTCCATGCATGGTCCTTGGTTGGAGGATTGGTATCTAAAAAGACCCTGGCCAGAATTTTTGCTTCTGTTGCTCTTCTTGTGGAGCTCCTGTCCCCTCCAGGTCTTTCTATCTCCCCCTTCTTTCATAAGATTCCCTGCACTCTGCCCAAAGTTTGGCTATGAGTCTCAGTATCTACTTTGGTACCCTGCTGGGTAGAGTCTTTTAAGTGAACATAAACTAGCATGTTTCCCTGTTTCTTTTTTCTCTGTCTCACCACCCCCTACATTTTCCCATGTCTCTTTCAAAGCACCTGAGTCCTATAGCCCTCTCTCTGGAGTTCCGTCTCCTACCTTCTCACACTGACCATGATCCTTTTGTATTTTCTTGGCTTTTGAGTTTATTCTCCATGCTAGTGTCCACAAAAAAGGGGGGAGGAAAGAAGGAAGGAAGGAAGGAAGGAAGGAAGGAAGGAAGGAAGGAAAGAAAGAAAGAAAGAAAGAAAGAAAGAAAGAAAGAAAGAGAAAGAGAGAATTAGTTTCTGGGTCCAGGTTATATCACCCAGTACAGTCATGTCTAGGTCCACCTATTCACCTTTAATTTTGTGAGTTCATTTTACTTACAGCTGGATATATGGTGTATATGTATCACATTTTCATTATGCATTCATCAATTGAAGGACATTTAGGTTGTTTCCATTTCCACGTATTGCAACTAGAATAACAGCGAACATGGTTGAGCAAGCATCTGTGAAAGACAATGACAAATACTTTGGACATAAGTGAAATAATGGTATGCTTGGTCATGGTTCTATTTTTAGCTTTTCAGATGCTATTGGCTAAATACACTACACACCTTGAACATAAGTCTTTGAGGAATCAAGCAGGAAATGGTCTAGAAGCTTCCTCCCTAAGGACTAGCTCTCATAATGTCTGAAGGTGCTATGCAAGTTACCAAAATGAAAAATCAAAGGTCTACCCAGCTGTAAAAGCTATGAACCACAACTATGACCAGCCTTGCAAGATATCCCCAGTTGTACAGTGGTGGCACTTACACCTTGCATGTAACCAACAGCTGTCTATTCAGATGCACAGCCCACTCTATAAGAGGAAACTTATGCCTGATCCTATAAACCTAGCTAACTCCCCATGGACTATGAAGTCATGGATCCCAGAGAAGAACCTTGTAAGCCACTTTTCCTAAACCAGTGTAATGTCTAACTATACTCTAAGTATGTATCTTTATACCGAAAAATGAAATATATCTCTCATCAGAGTTTCTTTTTGCAGTGGGTGGGGCCATCACACAAATCCAGAACAGATTAAAATGGATAGACCAACAGACTGTGAGTTACTCAGCCCTCATTCGTACAGCTATAGTGCAACACACACACGAAAGGGCAAGAAGATTATAAGAACAAGAGGATCAAGAGGATCGAGGCAGTGTTGATTGAAATCTGAGATATTGTATTTTACAATATGACAGAGAATATGTACCCATGAAGTCTTAACAATATTGTCACAAGACTTGAACAATGAAAACAGCAACTGATGTGTCAATATACTTGAGGGAAACCTAATGAATCCTCTTCCCTAAATGAAAGCTATAGGAAATTAGTGGCTTCTGAGAAATTGAGAATCGGTGTTTTCCAAGGACAGGCTTCCTAATATGTTAACAATTCCAAGTGGTCAAACCTAAACATACATACATTTGAGTGACATTAAATTGATTCAGCTTTATATGTATATATGTGATTGTCTGTATGTGTAATCAGCATATATATGCATATACATCAACAGTAATAATAATAATTAAAGAAGAAAAAATCAAGTATTTGAAAGGGAGTGAGAAAAGAGTAGAAAAGGGAGAAAGAAGTGTGGAAATACTCTAAATGTAATACTCATGTATGAAATTCTTAGAAAGTAAAAGTAAAACAAATACCAAACTGTAATTCCTAAAGAGGAGAAACGGAAAACATTCCCAGGTCTAAAACTTGCCCACTCAGATCTAATAACTGTGATGTTCATTCTTCCCTACCTGTGCCCTTCTGATTCCCTCTTTCCCTCCATCTGAGAGAAGTCTAGTCCAAGGCTCTCCCTCCATTTTTTTCCAGTGTCAATAAGTTTTGCACCACCTGTCTCGCATGTTATTAAGTACTTAGACAAAACAAGGTACTTCTTCTCTCTCATACCCACAGGTTCAACATCTCAGATTTCAATCAATCCTGGGTCAAAAAGATGTTTTAAATTGCCTGTGTGCTAGAAATATACATATATTTATTCCTGTCTTGCCATTATTCTTTGAAAAACCCAATAAAACTATTTATACAACATTATATCTCAACAGGCACTGTTAGTAATAGAGATCCTTCGAAGCCTATGTGAGCGCCATGGATGTTGTTTGCAAGCGCTGTACCATTTTACATGATTGAGCATTAGGAGATCTTGGTAGCTCTGGGAACCCTTGGAACAACCTGTCTGGACATATCAATGAGTGACTGTAATATATTAAAAAAAAATGTGATCTGATAGACTAAGATCAGAAGGAAGGAGAAGAGGACCTCCCCTATCAGTGGATTTGGGGAGGAGCATGCGTGAAGAAAGGGGAGGGAGGGTGGGATCAGGAGGGGAAAAGGGAGTGGATTATGGGGGGGATACAAAGTGAGTAAAGTGTAATTAATAATAAAAATAAATAAATAAAATACAAAATGAAAAAAAAATCTCAGCTCAAACTTTTTGACCTTTATGATCATTGTGATCCTGAACAAATTCCTTAAGCACTATGAGTCTTGGTTTGTCTTTCTGTAAATCTAGAATGCTAATACTTTCAAACAATTACTGAGATTAAATTTTATTATTAATTTTTGTAACACAAACTGATTCCAGATAAAATTAATATTTGTTCTAATCATTACACATCATGAAACAAAACTTTCCTTCTTACTCCTACATATTATATTAATTACTTTTCTATTGCTGTGTTAAAACACCATGACCAAGGAACTTATAGAAGAATGGTTTGTTTTGGACATATAATTCCAGAGACAGAAGAGTCAATTGTTAGCCCAAAAAACTGTGCTCTGGGGGCCCTGAAGATAATGATACCCCATCCAAGAACCATGCATGGAGAGGACCTAAAACCCGAGGCCACAGAGGAAGACAATGCAGACAGTCCTGATGAGACCTGATAGGCTAGGGACAGATAGAAGGGGAGGAGGACTTCCCCTATCAGTGGACTTGGGGAGGGACATAGGAGAAGAAGACGGAGGGAGGAAGGGTGGGATTGGGAGGAGATGAGTGAGGGAACCACAGCTGGGATACAAATTGAATAAATTGTGATAAATAATAATATTAATAGTGAAAAAACAAATAAGTAGTAGTATTCATACTGATTATTCTTCTGCCTAGTTTTGTAAATGTTTGAAAAACCATGACAAAAAGTAAAGCTTTAAACACCCACCATCTCCCCAACCCTCCCCAACCCCCATTGTGCCACCCTCAACCCCTCATCCCTGCTAATAGACCTTATCTGCTACTTCTCTCCCTGCCCCACAAAAAAGAGTCAGTCATTGCGAGAGAGCATGCTAAGAAGCAGCTTGTCTGCTGGCTGTAGCAGTCACTTAGAGTTCATGTCTCAGTCGGCAAGCAGGGAACAGAGATCACACTATGGATGGCAGGAGTCTTACAAAACCTCAAAGCCTGCCCCAGGTGAAGCCTCTTCCCAACAAGGTCACTGCTGGGTCCATCATCCCTGCTCTAAATCACATTCTAAGCTAACTTCTCTCCTTTCCTTCCCTTCACTCCTTCCCTGCTTCTTTGCCTGCCTGTCCAGTAAGAAGTCATATCTCTGGGCCAGACCTAATGTTGACTGTAAGAAAACAGGCAGGATTCTACAGAGACAATGTGGTAGCAATGGAAACAAATCATACAGCTTGACAGAATGCCCTTTTTTAACCTGAAGGAACATAGCTTCCACTATAAAGCAAACACATTCAATATTATTTCTCCCCAGTGGAGACAGATTGACTTTTAAGACACTGGGAAATGCATAGATGACTCTGTGTTACCTGGAATAGTTTGTGTTGCATAAGGTAACTGTGTGATGGGCAAGCAACTGGGAGTAGTTTTGGAAAACTCAAGCACAATGCCAATATTGAGAAACATTAAGGCATGGGATGAGAAAGTATTGCTTGAAACAAGTCAACATGGTTTCAGTGTGCTGAAAATGAGTTGCAGATGTATGGGTACCATTCCCCCTTCCATTAGCTGAAACTCTTTTTGATTAATAACGATTATCATGGACTCCTTTCTAAAACACCCTTCAGAAATAAGTTTGTTATCACCTACTTCACATTGGCAAAGTTTTAATTGATTGCAAACAATTGAGACACTAAATCCCAAAAACTGCTGTGGGCAGCAACTATCATTTTAAATTATCTTATCACTTCAGTTAACTCACTATATCTATCATACTCTAAATTTGAATTATTATTTTAAAATTTAATTTGTAGAACATATTCAAATTTTTAATAGGTGTATATCAAGATAATGAGTATATCTATAAACTTAGACACCATTTCTTTGAGTAGAACTATATAAATCCTCTCTAATAAGCTTGGGGGGGGGAGTATGACCCCTTACCCTCAGAGGCCCTTTGCAGTCAAAGGGACTGAAAGAAAGCAAGAGATCTAGAAGGAGGAAAGCATTGTCTTCTAGACTTGATAAGATCACTGAACTCATGAAGTCACAGAAGCTATGGCTGCCCACACAAGACCTATACAAGATTAAGCATTAACATCCTGGGACAATGCAGCATCAGATCCTGATGTGATCTGATAGACTAAGATCAGATGAAAGGAGAGGAGGACCTCCCCTATCAGTGGACTTGGGGAGGGGCATGCATGAGGAAGGGAGAGGGAGGGTGGGATTGGGAGGGGAGGAGGGAGGGGCTTATGGGGGGATACAAAATGAATAAAGTGTAAAGAAAAAAAAAAGAACATCCAGGGTTATCTCAACTAGAACCAATCAGATTATTAGATAATTTTATTTGTTTCTAATTGATTGATTTCTGCCCTTAGTTTGATTATTTCCAGCCGTCTGCTCCTCTTGGGTGTATCTGCTTCTTTTTTTTCTAGGTTTTTCAGTTGGGCAATTAAGTTGTTTGTATGTGATGTTACAGATTTCTTCTTGTAGGCACTTAGTGCTATAAATTTTCCTCTGAGCACTGCTTTCAATGTGTCCCATAAATTTGGGTATGTTGTGCCTTCATTTTCATTGAATTCTAGAAAGTCTTTAATTTCTTTCTTTATTTCTTCCTTGACCCAGCTGTCATTGAGTAGTAAGTTGTTCAGTTTCCATGTGCGTGTCGGCTTTTTGTTGTTTCTGTTGTTGTTGATGTCCAGCTTTAGTCCATGGTGGTCAGATAGTATACAAGGGATTATTTCAATCCTTTTGTATCTGTTGAGGCTTGCTTTGTGACCAACTATATGGTCTATTTTGGAGAAGGTTCCATGCGGTGCTGAAAAGAAGGTGTACTCTTTTGAGTTTGGGTGAAAAGATCTGTAGACATCTATTAGGTCCATTTGATTTAGGGATTCTGTGAGTGCTTTCATTTCCCTATTTGGTGTCTGTCTGGTTGATCTGTCCCTTGATGAGAGTGGGGTGTTGAAGTCTCCCACTATTAAGGTATTAGGATCAATGTATGATTTAAGCTTTAATATTGTTTCCTTTACGAATGTAGGTGCTCTTGTATTTGGGGCATAGATATTCAAAATTGTGATGTCCTCTTGTTGGATTTTTCCTTTGATGAGAATATAGTGGCCCTCCTTATCTTTTTTGATTAACTTGGGTTGAAAGTCTATTTTATTAGATATTAGGATGGCTACTCCAGCTTGTTTTCTGGAACCATTTGCTTGAAAAACATTTTTCCAGCCCTTTACTCTGAGGTAGTGTTTATCTTTGTTGCATAGGTGTGTTTCTTGGATGCAACAGAATGTTGGGTCCTGTTTCCGTAACCATTCTGTTAGCCTGTGTCTTTTTATTGGTGAGTTGAGTCCATTAATATTGATAGATAATATTGACCAATGCATGTTAGTTCCTTGTGTAATGGAGTCGATGATCTTACCTTGTTTCATTGCTTGTTTTCTTTTCATTTTTGTTGGGACATTATCTGTATGCCCTGTTTTCTTGGGTGAATTCGTTTTCGTTGGATTGGAGTTTTCCTTCTAGTATCTTCTGTAGGGTTGGTTTGCTGTATAGATATTGCGTAAATTTAGTTTTGTCATGGAATATTTTGTTTTCTCCATCTATGTTGATTGAAAGCTTTGCAGGGTATAGTAGTCTCGGTTGACATTTGTGATCTCTTAGAGTCTCCATGATGCTTGCCCAGGCCCTTCTGGCTTTCATAGTTTCTGATGAGAAGTCTGGTGTGATTCTGATAGGTCTACCTTCATATGTTACTTGGCCTTTTTCCCTTGCTGCTTTTAATATCTTTTCTTTGTTCTGTAGATTTAGTGTTTTGACTATGATGTGACGTGATGTGTTTCTTTTCTGGTCTAGTCTATTTGGTGTTCTGTAGGCCTCTTGTATATTTATGGACATCTCTTTCTTTAAGTTGGGAAAATTTTCTTCTATGATTTTTTTGAAAATATTTTCTGGACCTTGGAGCCTGGAGTCTTCTTTTTCATCAATTCCTATTATTCTTAGATTTTGTCTTTTCATAGCATCCTTGATTTCTTGGATATTTTGTGATTGGAATTTTTCTGATTTTACTTTTTCTTTGAGAGAAGTATCAATTTCTGCAAGTGTGTCTTCAGCTCCAGAGATTCTCTCTTCCATCTCTTGTATTCTGTTGGTGATGCTTACTTTTGTGGTTCCTGATCTTTTCTCCAAGTTCTCCAGCTCAAGAGTTTTCTCACTTTGTGTTTTCTTTATTGATTCTAATTCTGTTTTCATGCCTTGCACCATTTCTTTTATGTGTTTGAATTTGGATTCCTGTCTCTCTACGATGGACTCTATTTCTTTGTTCATTTCCTTTTTGTATGCCACTAATTTCTTCTCTACTTGTGCCTCTATTTGTTTGGCTATGTTTGCCTGTGTTTCTTTAAGGGTTTTGTCTATTTCTTCTTTCTTTACCTCCAATTGACTGGCCATCTCTTTGAAAGATTTGTTCATTTCCTCCTTATGAGCCTCAAATAATTGAGCAAGCATGGCTTTAAGGTCATTTTCCTGTGCTTCTGATGAATTGGAATATCCATCGATTTTGGGGTTTGCTGGTGAAGTCATGATGTCCTGATTTATGTTGGAAATGTTCTTTCGCCTACCCCTGGCCATTGGCTTATCTGAGACCTTCCCTGTTTGTTTTTGGATTCAGCCGATCAGACTGGTACTGTCTCTCTCTCGAGTCTGGAGAATTCTTCAGGAAGTTGAGAGAGGTCCCGTGTCCTTAGCGTATGCTGAGGACTAGCTGTACCTGTGGGAGGAAAGTACGCAGGCGCAAACAGAGGAAATGCAAGCGTGCGTGCGTGTGTGTGTGTATATGTGTGTGTGTGTGTGTAAGTGGGTGTGGGCGTGTGTCTCGAGGGACAGAGTGATGGCTAATGTTGAACCCTTGAGTGTGTGGGAGGGGCTCTGCAATGTATATGTCGCAGGCGCTAGTGATGATCGCAGCGCAATTTCTGGCATTAACTGCCTTAACTCCTCAATTAGACCCACAGAGCAGGAACTTCAATGTTCCAAGTGCCCCTCTGTTTCCCAAAGTGGGTATATGGGTGGGAGGGGGTTCGATGCCTGGCTTCTGTTTTAGAAGAAGCCAGGATCAGTGGAGCTGCAGATTCTCAAGGGTGCACTCACTTACAGGCAGGACACTTGGCAGAGATCGGCGTATCTGGGCTGTCTGCTCTCTGGTTTGGCCCTGCTTCTTTGATGTGCTCCGCCAGTTCCGTGCTGCTGTCACTGCCAGGTTATGAGGTCTTGCTGCAGCTGGAGATTTCAGGGTGGTCACGTCAGTGGGAATCGGGGTAACCAGCCTTTCTGTTCTCTGGTTTGTCCCTGGTTAGTCTTAAACTGGAGGGCTGATGTGCCCCGCCAGCTCAGTGCTGCTCCGCCGCCAGGTTAGAAAGTCCCGCTGTAACTGGAGACTGGGTTGCTAGTCCAGATGCTTTCTGGGAAGTCCTGGGGTCTCTTTACTGTGCTCTCCAAGCTTCGGAGGCCCAGCGCCTGGTGTGTCTAGCTTGTATGGCGTTTCTGTCTGGTTTTGGTGAGTATATAGCGTATTCTCTGTCACTGTGGTATTGGGCGGGCCGTACCGTCAGTGATCGCGATCCTGCGGAGCTAGTATGGCGTCTAGCAGACTCGGGCCCTGGGAGGATGGTGCAGCTGCCGCTCGTGAATCTGGGGCTCCGAGACACAGTACTGCTGGCTTTTGCCGATAAAGGGCTTGGGGCTCCGCCTCAGTGGCTGCAGGCCCCAGGCAGTTAGGTCTGCGCTGAGAAAGGCGAGTCCGCTGTGCCGAGGAGGAGGGAGGTCTGGGGGAGGGGAGTGCCGAGAGATCAAAGGATCGTTTCTCACCTTCCCCAAACAAGTCCCTGGGTGACCCGAGACCAAGGTTTTCACCTCCGGCGATGTTCCCTGTTGTTTAGAAAGTCTCTCCGTTGTTTCCCTGGCTTCAGAAGTTCTTCCACTCATCAACTCAGAACTTTTTCTCTTCCACAGCTTGGAAACTGTGTGTGCTAGTCGCCATCTTGGCTCCGCCACCAATCAGATTATTAACTAAGAAAAAAAGAGGACATGCTACTGCAAGGAAGTAAGAAGTGGGGATGAATATCAGAAGAAGAAGAGAAGAACTGGAAGGCAAAAATGATTGAACACATATGCGATAATCATAAATAATAAAAATATTTTATTTTAAAATTCTCTCTGATAGGTGTTTTTGAATATTTAATTATGTTGTCAGCTCTAGCTAGCCAACCTTGCTACAGAATACTCAGCTGTTGGTATTAGCCAACTATAGTCCTGTAACCCTTAACCTCTCTCCTGTCAACTACCTTTTAATTCTCTTCTTCAAAAACAGCCTTTTCTGGAAGCTGTTTGAAATCCGTCCTGAAAGCTTTATTCTCCGAAAGAGGAGATTTTTATCCTAACATGCCCGCTTTCATACAGCGCCAGTCATGACAGGATGGTGCATGACTTAGCTTCATTAAAACATTTTCTCCCATAGGATCCATAAGGGAGTGTTTACTTTCTGCCTTTATGTTTTCTGACTGTCTCTCATTGTTTTGTATCCAGTTGGATTCTGCTGGATGCTTTTAGCTTCAATCATTTCACATGATATTCTAGAATGTGGGTTTTGCCGAATCTGTATCAACCTAGTTGCATTCAGACTTTCTAGCCAAGTGTTACTTATCATTAAAAGAACAAGATTAATCGATATCAATATCAAAAAGGCCGAACAGAGCAGCAGAAGAAATTTCACACACTGAGGTATGGTATGTTTTATCTCTTTAAATAAGAAACACAAGAGCTTCTAGAAATTCCAGTTCCTCTGGGGGTAGGGAGAACACAGGAAACTTAAAGTAAAGTCATTTTCATCTGAATGCAAGGATGTTGACAATGTAATCGTTCAGTCTTCCAGAACACAGCCAAACTGGAAGCTAATTCATTGCTGGCCGCTGTCAGAAGCAATCTAACTTGTCTACAGAGAAGCTGCACAAAGAACATTGTTCATAACTAAACTGCCCTGATAAGAAACCGTCCTCTCAGTGTAATTAGGAAACACAATGGCCAGAACCAGAGCCGAGGTTTTCATAATAAAAGACAGTAAATCCTCTTTATAACTTTTATGACATAAAAGCAAACTGAAAAAAGAGGAAGTCAGATGTCTATTCCAAACTGATGTTACCTCAAAGCACTTACAAACAGCAAATTATTTTTCTAAGCTGAAAGAAATGACAGTATCTTCTGAATGCCAAATATCTTTTATTAAAACTCTAGCGGAATGCCATTTGTGATTAATTAATTCACAAGTAATTATTAAAGAGGATATTCTCTAATAATTTTCCAGGCTATTCATAGATATTTATTGTTTCACTCTCGCCAGTGTCTGCGAATAAAGAAACTGAAAATTTTGCTGTGGCTGCTGGGATAGCTACAAGCTTTCAGAAGTCTTTGTGGCTCAAGTACTGCTTTTCCAACACAAGCCACTTTATGCCTAATGGTTAGTTCAGAAGAACCTTTCTTTTGACAGGTTCTAAATTTTTTATTAGAGTCGGCTTCTGTTTTTATCTGCCAGTTGGTCACAGGCACTCAGGTTGAGAAAACATCTTTTTTTCAGCCTTCAGACCATTCTACAGTAGCTATCCTCATCATTGCAAACAAAGACCCTGGTGAGTGTGTGTGAGAGAGAGAGAGAGAGAGAGAGAGAGAGAGAGACAGACAGACAGACAGACAGAGACAAAGATACCTTCACACACCTTCACACACAGAGACCAGAAGAGGACAACAGATGTCTTACTCTATCATTCTCCACCTAAGCCTCTTGAACTTGAGACAAGGTCTTTCACTGAATCTGGGACTGGCCTAACTGACCAGCAAGTCCTCGCAATCATCTGCCCCCTACCTCATAGTCCTGAGGTTACAGACCCATGAGTCTAGAACTGGCTTTTTATGTAGGTAGTCAGATCCAAAACTTGGGTCTTTTGATTATTTAGCAGTATTCTTTTCCACTCAGCCATTCCTCAGCCCCCTTAGACCCTGATTTTTAATTGACCATCCATGTTATATTTTTTTTTGTTATCAAAGGCTGAACTTGATACACAGTTTTCCAAGATAGTCAGAAGTTACTCACTTTTCATACATAGTTCATGTACCACAGTTACATATTTTGATGATTGTCACTTCTTTGTAGCAATTATTTTCTCTATAAAGAAAAAAATATATAAAAATATAAATTTGTTTTAAAATTCAATGAAAATAATAGAACCTGGTGAGGAACAGTAAAGTTGATCTTACAAATCAGAATACTGGCTTTCATAGGTTAGCTCTCTTTACCTTCTTGGCATGTAACCCTGAGCAATAATGGGGGAAAGAGACAACTTGCTTAAAAAACTGTCATGTTTATTTGTCAACTTGACAAAAATAAATTAGAATTACCTGGGGAGAGGTAATCTCACAGATTGTCTGTGGGCATGTCTGTCTACTTCCTTGATTAATGATTGATGTGGGAGATTGCCGTCCACTTTGGGGGGTGTCATCCCTGAGCAGGTGGTCCTGGGTTTTATGAGAATGTAAGCTGAGCAAGCCAGGAAGCAGCGCCCCTCCTTGGCTTTTGTTTCAGGTCTCTCCTTACCTTCTCTGAACAAGGGACTTCAATCCGTATGTCAAATAATCCCTTTTCTCATCAAGTTCAATTTGCTCAGCCAGCGTTTTGCTCACAACAGTCTAGAAGCAAACTAACACAAACACTTTTCACTTGTAGAGTTCCCAGCCCAGCTTGTGGCCAGGGCACTCCACTGCTTAGATGGACAGATTCCTGCCTTAATATCACTCCTAGATTCAGCTATCTTCACAATACTCTACCTTCATATGTCATTTGTCTGGGCAGTGGGGAATATTTATACTTGCATTACCCTTTGTACCTGAGATGCACCCAGATACAGAGCATCTTTAAGGCTTAGTCTCTACCAGGACATGATATTAAAACGATAGAAAACTTACCTGTTTCTTCTCATTCCCTGCTTGCTTTCTGGCTGATAAAGTCAGAGGTTTTTTTCTTTTACAGTCCCTCAACAGGTCCAAAGTGACAAGGTCAAATAACCAAGGATCACAATCTCTAGAACTGTGAGCCAAAATAAACTCTTTCTCTTTATAACTTGTTTCTGCTGGGTATTTTGTTTTAACATTAGAAATATGGTTAGCCCCATTCTCAACATTGGAGAGCTGCTCAGCACGGAAATGTTCTCATGAATACAAACAACATTTGTACAACTTAATCTTCTATGTATTGAACACTACCTGAGCATGAGAGTAAAGAGGATGTCCTCAAATTTTAGTTAACCTATCTGAAACTATCTGAAACTTGGCTCATTTATAGTTAGCTAGGGATTCCTTCAGAAGAGGAACTGAGAATGTAGAAAGGAAGTCTGCCATTGTCTGCAGTTTTTTGAACCTGGATTTATGATTTGGATAAGAGTTCTCCGTGCTCATCTGTTTTTTTTTCTCCCTCAAGAAAAAACAGAGTATGCATCTGTTTCACTCACCTCCATAGCCCAGAGGAAAAGCAATCCCTTAAAGGCAAATTCCACTATGTCATAAAAGCTGATTTTAAAATTTGTTTACATATGAAATGTTCTTTGATCAAAGTCCTTCCCCGATATACCCTCTTATCTCCTTTCACCTCCACTAAATCCATTCTTCCCCAGTCCCCCTCCCACTTTCATGTCTTTTTATCTTGTGACTTCCTGCACTTACTTAGTATTGCCATCACAGGTGTTGGTGGGGATCATTTTCTTGAATCAAGGCAACATATAGGTGCTTATCACTGATGAATATGACTCACCCTCTCCATGAAACCTCTGTTTATAGTTCCTTTGGAAGAGGTGAAGCACAGAGTATTTCTCCATCCATAATGGAATGGTGATGGACCCCATCTTGTTCAAGCCTTTCATAGGTAGCATTGCCTGCAAGGATTCTGTGAGTTCTTGGAGGTAATAACCATGTAAAATCCAGAAGGCAACAATTTACAGCACTCCTTCCTATCTTCCAGCCTTTACTTTCTTGGTTTCCCTTCTTTGGTGATGTTCCTTGAGCCTTGAAGGGGTAATAAAGATACCTCGTTTAGGTCTATGTACTCAATAGTCATTTTTTTCCCTTAATATACTGGCCAGTTATGAAGCTTTACATTGCTTGTTGTCTACTGCAAACAGAAGTTTCTCTGGACAGTGGCTAGAGTATTACTGAGCTGTATGTATAAAGGTAAATATTTAGTGGGCGGTTTGACACTGTGTCCACTTAGCCAAACAACAATGGCATCTTCTTTTCTAAGAGTTTATGTCTTCCACAGCTACCCTGCCTTTGGCCAGGTGTTCAGTTTCAGGTATGAATTCTCTTTGGAGTCAGAAAGCAGTTTGTTACCCCTGACAATCATGTCACTATTCCACCACTGGACATCTTGCCTGCCACGCTGGTACTGAAGTTCACAGGGTTCACAGCAGTTAAAATCATTGGTGAGGTGTACCCCAGCAGTCTACATAGCACCTTCCTGCAACTGTGAGACTAACCGCTAAGTTCCAGCTCCCTTTGTGTTGAGTACCTTGCAACCACAAAGAATGTGTCTTCAACAATGAGGTCTTATTATGGAGTTAGAGTGGACAATCAAGAGGAATGACAAGAACCTGTACTATCTAAGGAGCCTCAGACATCTATGACTAATAACTCATAAGGAGATAGCCCACACCTGGTACTGGCATTTTTGTTTAATATGCCATGGCTTCAAGGAGCAGAAGCTGCAAAACATATCTCCTTTTAAATTATTTTTAACATAGTTTTAAACTAGTTTACAAAATACTAGCTTTTTATATTGCTTTTTTAAGGACTGTTCATTTTGACTAACCCTTCCCAAATCCTCAAACCTCTTCCAACATCTCACTCTGATCCCTACATAAAGCTTTCTACCCTGGTATTTCCCCTACTTCACATCACTTGTGCTCAACTACTTCCCTCCCTTAAGACATCCTCCATCCTCCCTTTCTAGCTTCCAGGCATACTATAAGTCAAACACATCAGAAAGTTCTCAGCGAGGATCCATGTATGAGACAGATCATGTGACACTTGTCTTTCTGGGCATGGGCTTTTCTACTCAGTAAACTATTTTTCCAGTTCTATACATTTTCCTGCAAGTCTTACAATTTCATTTTTTCTTTAAAGCTTAATAAAATTATAGTGTGTACTTATATACCACATTTATTAGTTTAAGAAATAAGATGCCAAACTAGACATAACATAATCTATTTTATGATCATTGAAAGAGTTACTTGTGTTACCGTTAGCATGTTCTGCTGTGGATGAATCCACTGGCCTTAGAACTGCCTCCTAAGAAAAGCCTTTCATGTTCATATTTTGGAGCTACCTTGACAGCAGTTCATTAGTGAAAGATAATCCTGTAAGTGGCTCAAGTCAGATTTTTCTTGACAGTTTTAGGCTCTTTTCTAATGTAAGGAAAGTAATACTAATAAAAGACTGTTCTTGTTATTATTAAAACATAACAAGCCTGGCAATAGTGGCACTGACTTTAATCCCAGCACTCAAGAGGCAGAGGCAGGTGGATCTCTGAGTTCAAGGCCAACCTAGTCTACAGAGCAAGTTCTAGAACAACCAGGGCTACATAAAGAATTCCTGTCTCACAAAAAAATATACATATATTAAAATGTAAACTGGTAATGATAAACTATAACCAATTATTCCAATGTTAATGTCCCAAATTATGTTTGTTCTTGGATATTGTGGGTCAAGATGGCTTTTCTCTGCTTTATGTAGCAGCCTGACCTACAAGCCCCAATGTCCAGGGATAGCTTAATGCCCAAATTTGGGGAGATGATGTGGAATCTTAACTCAGTTATACTGTTGATAGTAATATCAGGTGGGACCTCTGCTGAGGGTGACATCTCAACCCAATATGTGACCTTTTATCTGTGACTCCTCACAGCATACGAGCTCCAAACACGAGAGAAAATGGGGAAAGCATGTCATATTTTCCTCATCCAAGGTCAAGTCACCCATCATCAGCTACACTAAAATTGATGCCACAGCAACAAAGATTCAAGAAGAAATACTGTAAATCCCACTTGTCTGCCAGGACATGATAAGAATGTGTTTGGACCACCACAGATCCAAAGATCACTCCTGAGCAACACAGTCCCAGGGATTGCCTGCAGACTTCAGCAACATAGAAGCTGGACAAATTCTCTGCCTGGAATCAACAGTGTAAGCCAACCCAAACCCCTTATTTAGCCAGACCTTGAAAAACCTACCGATTCCTCTATTTCTCCATCCCTAGCAGTATTTCCATTTTACTTAAGCAACAATTGTGGCATATGCTATGAATGCAAAGTTCCGTGTCTGTGATGCAAGATGCAGCAGAAAAGAAGCCATTCTTTGCTGTAAATCATGGGAAACACAGGGACAGAGAGTAGTAGGTGGGTAAGAGAGCAGCGAGTGAATGAGGGGCTTGATACACTTCAAAGCTGTTATTTTAGTTCTTTAATCACGTGACCCGTTAATGTTGGTAATTTACTTACAAAAAAAAATGACAAATAAGATACCTTTTATTCTGATATTTTCAACTACATCAGCTAAGAGTCGAAGGTCCCATACCTGGGGACTGTCTAACATGAACGTTGAAAAGAAAAGCAAGGTTACATTTATATATGTGAGGGCAAGTAAACAAATAGATAACATCTGTTCCCATGATAAAAGCCTTCAGTCAAACGTCTGTGCAAAGAGCACCGTAACAATTGATGAAAGAATCTATTTTTACCCGAAATAAAGGGGATACTTTTAGTATTCAGACTTCTCAGATGAGCCACTGTCTCTATTGTCATCATCTCCATTTTATGAGCTGGAGGAAAGTAAATGGAGGACAAGCACTAAAGACATAGAATCCCTGAGCTCACATAGTGTTCCATAGGAAGTAGGAAAGTCAGAAAATGTCAGTGCCGCTGTATGGTAAACATGGTTATAATAATCCTATTAGTTTTCTAGGCACCGTTTTTTTCTTAAACAATTTTTTTTTGTAAATTTTATATATCTATCATCTCCCTGTCTAGCATATATATACACATATATGTATGTATGTATATGTATGTATGTATGCATGTATGTATGTATTGTTGTGTGTTATGTGCATGTAGATATCATAGTTTGTGGGGCTTGTGGACTGTGTCTCTAGGGGTACTGGCATGGAACTGGAGAGATGGAGCATGTTCAAACCTTGAAAATCTCAAACGAGTTTTAACATCTCATCCTGAGAATGGAAGGTGCCTGCCTTGATCACGTGACACAACCTCAAAGTGGTTTACAGGTGTCAGCCTCCCAAGCTTGTCTCCTGATACTTCTTCCCAGGTAAATAGAGCATAGTCAGCATCTTAGTCCCAGCCAATGAAACTCACTCACCCCCCAAGACCCTCTTTGCTACCTAAGATTTATAGTCTTTGTTCACATAAAATAAAGCGCACCATCTATTTCATCAAAGATCATCTGAGACTCACTATTTATTCTGGGCTATAACACTGGGGAAAGAAGAGCCCCCTTTTCTCTGTTGGAATTTATCATCAACCCCTGGACTTGATTTCCAGCCAGGCTATCAGAGTGCCACCTCTGTGATCAGCGGAGGCTGTCACATGGGGCCATCATGGCCAACATAAAAGTTCACTCAATCTGAGTCGGCATCTGCTGTTCATCAGGGAGTCAGCTCTGATGTCTGCTGCAGTCCTTCAAACCTCTCTGCTTGCTGTATTGCCCATCTGGCGCTGTTCCCAACGCAGCCATTCTGTTCGCCAGAATCAAGGAAGGCTTCCACAACCTGTATGGTTCAGCTCTGGAGCCCGAGTTCCATCTGTAACTTGATCATGTGGGGATGAAAATTCTCCTTCACTGTCTGCTGCTAAAGAGCCATAACTCTTCTTCACCTGAATCAGGTCTGGCTTCTGCTGTGACCTGTCTTGGTTTCAGAGCCCTAAATTGGCCCTGCCTTCTGGTGCTGGCAGTCCAACTAAAAGAGCCCTAACACTTCAATATGGGAAATCTTTTCCTTCTGCATTTTCAGCCGGAGGGAAAATCCTGTGGCTTGGACCTCATCTCGGACTCCACCCTTCTCTCACCCAGAGTTCAGTCTTCCAGAGGGAAATGGAACTCCCTACCCAGTGCTTCATCCTCTTCTCCTGGGAGAACTTCTTGCCGAAAAGTGCTCTCTTCCAGCTTAGTGGTTTGGTGCCCAAAAGACAAGGAATTACAGCGGTTTCTGGCATACCAGGCATTCCAGGGAGCATGGAACTACAACAGTGTAGCTTGCAGGAATCAGTCCTCTCCTTCCTCCATGTGGGTTCTAGAACTTGAACTCAGATCACCAGGTTTGACAACAAACATCTTCACTGTCTGAGTCATCTCAGCAGGACTTATGTGACTTTTTCTTTACTGTTTCTCATCAGACGTCTCAACTGAGTATTAAACAATCTTGTCCACTCTGCTGTTGCTTCAACTTAGCTTAGTATGGCTTACTGGTAATAAAGAAAACTGAGTTTGCACTTGTCTATGAGAGCTGTAGATTCTCCAAACACAGGGTAGATCATTTATCATTGAGATATACTTGCTTTATAAGCATACTTAGAAATATATACAGTTTGGATGGAGTTGTGCCACAGAAGGTGTTGATGTTGTCCTTAGAAGCCATAGCCTACCTTTGGATTGTTGGTCATTGAACTCCAGGGGAATCTCAAAACAGCATAGGCTACTGTCATTGTTCTTGGCTGCCTCCCAGAAATTAAAGGAAATACCATATTGCTAATGACATTAAACATTACACAGGACATGGAAGGCTCTAGATGGTTCTGACCCAGAAGCCTCATCCTTGGGGACTAGCTGTTGTAGTATCCAAAAGTGCATTAATGTTTCCAAGGGATAAAAACAATTAGTGATCCTATCCAGCTGTGCAGCCAATGAACCATAACGAGCGGCTAGGCAAGATATCCGTGTTGATCCAATGGTAGCAGCTTTAACTTGGACTTGCAGTCCAGTCAATTGGGAGGGAATTCTTTCTTCGTACTATAAACTTAGCAAACTACCCATGGCTGGACAAGCCATAGATATTAGAGGAGAAACTAATACTATCACTTTTCTAAACGAATATAATCTTACCATGTTCGAAATAGTCTTAAACCCATGGATAAGCTCTCACCAGTCATTAAACAAGACTCGTTTTGAAACAGATGGAAACTGTTAGTGAAATAAATAATTGATCAAAATGTGGAGAACAAAAGACTTGAGGAACTCATTCTACAGCACGCTCCTACATCTAAATCTCAAAGACCTTCATGGAAGATGGAACAGAAGAACTGTAAGAGCCAGAGAACCAGGACATAAAATGCTGGTTAGTGCCTGGGAGACATGACAGGGAAATCTCAACAATAATTCACCTAAACAAGACTTCAATAGTAAATAGCACCAGTCAACATGCCAACTTGCATGGGGGAAACTTCGCAACGTCCCAGCCCTAGATAAAGACATACAGGCAGTCAGTGGCTGCCAAGAGAAGTACAATCATTTTTCTCCAAGGCTATGCTCCCTGGTAGGCTGTTCAGTCTTAAGTAGTCAATACCTAAACACAAGTACATGTGACAAAATTAAACAGAATCAGAAGTTTTTTATATATGGGTGTATGTAATATATGTGCATATATGAGGTTATAAACAATAATAATTAAAGAAGATCTCATGAAATTTAGAGAGTGTAGGGGCACATAGGAGGAGTTCACGTGGTAGAGGGATGGATGAAGTTGAGGTAAATGCTATAGCTCTGTATGAAGTTCTTTAAAGGCTACTTTTTTAAAAAACATACAAAATAGTGAAGAAGGGCCAGAGAGACAAAGGAAATGGAAGAAAAGTGTAAACATCAGTATTAAAAGTAAGTAAACTATTAATACATACAGAACATTTGAAAATATCAGTTTACATATGTAATTCAAATATTGCTTGATTATATGCTAAATCAAATAATTTCACCCTTTTGGCTGATAAAGATGAGGAATAAAATTAATCATTACACTGCATTTGGGAAATTATGTAACAAGTAAGAAATATATTAAAAAATAAATAGATATGTAAGGAGATTTTAAAATGGGATTGCTAGAATGGACTCCATTGTTGTGTCTTCCAAAAATAGCTTGAATGAACAGATGAGTAATCAGTTTCCTTGGTGATCAAAAACCTCTTGAAGAGACAAGACCTTTCTGAAATTAAAGGGGCCAGTGAAATGTAGAAGAGGAGCTGGTCGTTCATATGAAACAAGAGGTGCTACAAGGCAGGAAATGGAATTTGATGGAACTCAGAGAATGACACTGACAGCTAGTAGTTTCTTGAAAATTATACAAAGCAGATGCTTAGTGTATATTAACTCACAGAAATTTGGTGTGGTATTAAGGGACAACTAGCCTCGTTCTAAAATGTAATGATTCTATAGAATATACCACAACATCTACTCTCAAAAGTGCCAATGTTTTCATATTGGCACTTGACTCTCAGGATAATTTTAAGAATATTTAAGATCTATGCTTAGATAAAAGATCAAAATCTCAGATGACATGTTTTTGATCAAAGATTAACATATTAAATCTTATAATCATGCAAACAAAACATATAGTGTAAAACAAGGAAGAAGTGTCCAGTAACCAAAACTGCTTCAGAACTGGCCAAGATGTTTGATTAGAAGTCAGAAAAAGGATTTTCTATGTGTTAGCAATAAAGAGTTGGAAATACAAATGCAATCAATAACAACACAGTAACAACATAATATGAATTTCATAGGGTCAAATTAGCCAAACGTATGCATTGACAACTACAAATATTTCCAATCATTCAACAGATACCTGAAAAGATAAATGTTTCAGTATCTCCTAAACAGGACAAAATTTTGTAAATTAAGGATTACAAGCAAGCACAGAGAAAGTCTCAGCCCCTGTCTTTGTGGACATTTTAGGCCAATTGTAACATTAACATAAAAACCTATTAAAACAGACAGAAGTTTATAAAATATCAAAGTCAGAAACCTTATGCTACCTTACCTCAAGACTTCTTATAGAAATATCAAGTATATGACATTAGCATAGAAAAGTGTACAAATGAATCAAAAAGAGAAATAGAAAATCCAGAAATTATAGATCAAAGCATACATGCAAAATTTATTTTCAGAAAATTACAAATGCAAACCAGTAGAGCCCGGAGACTGTCACAGTGAGAGCAAGTAAAACAATTGCCTGCCCGTGTGGCAACAGAAAGAACAATTCATACCTTACCCATGTGCTACGGTTTCTGTTACCCTGGTAAAACACCGCATGCAAAAGCAGCTTAAGGAGGAAAGGGTTTGTTTCAGCTCACCCTTCCTATCACTGTCCACCACTAATGAAAGTCAGGGTGAGAACTCAATTTATGAAACTGGAGGCAGTTTGATGCAGAGGACATGGAGGAGTTATGCTTACTGGCTTGCTCCTCCTGGCTTTCTCAGCTCGCTTCCATATCCAACCTAGGACTACCTCTGCAGGGTTGACACCACCCAGGTTAGGCTGGGCCTTTATGCATCAATCACTAATAAAGAAAATACTTCCTCAGCCTTGCCTACAGGCTCTCGGATGGAGGCTTTTTCTCAGTTCATGTCCTTTCCCCATGTAACTCTAAATTGTTAAGTTGACAATAAAATAGTTGGGAAAAAAAATGATATAAAATCAAAATGAGTCATAGACATAATTATAATGTTCTTACAAAAGACAGAGGGAAAAGTTCTTACCTTAAGACAGAAGAAAGTTATTATACACAATCTAAAATAACCATAAAGAAAAAATCTATAAGTTCTTTTTCAAAATTAAGAACATCTGTCATTCAATGGCTAATGTTGGAAAAATCGAAAAGGCAAGCCACAAGTTAAAGAAAATCCTTTTAAAGAATAAATCAAACAAGTGACTTATATTCAGACTACTTGATTAAAAAAAACCCTCTCAAAACATAAGATTAAGAAAGCAGACAAAGAAATCTATTTCCTATAAAAGGGAAAAAATAAAAACAAAGAAAGTTGGTGACTTAATTTTACAAATACTCTAAATCTTGAAACTGATACGTCATGGCAAAAGATATAAAATTAGCAAATGAGATTGAAAAGATGTTCATATCTCCACTAATTAAGTAAATGCAATTTAAAACCATAATGAGATGCACATAGATTAGAATAGCTAAATACAAAGATTGAGCTTTACCAACTGTGAAGTAAGGGGAACAGAATCCTCACATAAATTATAGTTGCAACAGAAAATGAAAACCTACAAAGCTAATAAAACAGAATGGCAGGTTTATAAAAAGTGAAATAAAGAGAAAGGTGTACCCTCCATCTTACTAAGGAGCTAGCTTGGGGCTTTTTGCTTTACTTTGCGGGGAAAAGCCAGGAGGCCAGAGGATGCTGAGTGAGAAGAGCTGCAAGGTCATTTGAAGTCCACCTGAACTTGTCTGGCCTGGGAGTTGCCGTTCAAGGCCAGTGCAAGACTTACTGGAGCAGGCCTCAAGGCAAGAGCTGTTGCTTCAGCTGCAGGGGCCTTCAAAGCTGGATGATCTCACAGGTATGATAAAGCTTTCAAAAATGACCAAAGCTACCATGAGGGAACCTCAGCTATTGGCCACAGTTGGTATTACTTTGTTGACAGGCCCTGCCACCAGGGTGCCAAGCATAAAGTGTCTGTCTAGTTCTATTTAAAGCCCCAAATGGACAGCTCTTGCCATTGTCACTCATTCACAAAAAGTTAATAAATGTATAAATAGTCAAAGAAAGCTCAACGAAATATTAACATTACTCTCAGAATCTAAGGTTGATCGCTAATGTCTGACTCCTGTCCCGGTGCTCAAGGAGAACTGGGCCATCTGATCTACCCTAATATGATCTTGCGATTTCACTCTTAGGTAGTAACCCAAGAGAAGAACTGATGTTCATATAAAACATGTACAAATGAGTATCATTACTTATTTTAATAATCAATATTACTTGTAATGATCAAGAACTGGATAAAAATCTAAATGTCCATTATCAGATCATGTATACAAAATATTAAGATGTCTGCACAGTGGAACTCTATCCTGAGTACTAAGATTGTGAACTGTTCCCATCAGGTTCATATGTTTAAATACTTTGTATTCAGGTGGAGGTCCTATTTTGGGGGAGTTTGACAAGAGCTTGCTGGAACCAGTTACATCAAATCAGCAGCTGGAAAACAGAGAGAGAGGGTTAGGCTATACAGCTGCTTCACAGTGACCTGTTTACTCCATCTAGGCACCATCTTTTGAAAGTTTCACAACTTTCCAAATACTGCCTATTACATAAGGGAGAGTTATCCCCTCAAACCATTGGCCAAAACAAATTCTTCACCAAGTTGCTGTGAGTACTAGAACTAATCCCTATCTTGACCATCTAGAAGATGGGTTCCTGTACACAATTCTAGAGGGTCACCATGACTTTGTCAAATGATGTTCCAAGGCCCGTCTTAACTGTGCATGCACCACTGGCTTTCCTAGACTATGTGATATAAGGAAAGCAAGCTGAAAGAAACTCAGTGTTCTCTGTTCCTGACTGGAACTTGAGGTCACAATAAATCTTGTTCCTTTTAAGTTGCTGTTCTCCGGGTAGACCGTCACAGCAATAGAAAGTAACCACGGCAGATGCATTGGTAGCTATTTGATCACACTGATGGGAAAATAAGAACACATAAATTGATACAACGCTATCTGGCCATTGCTGTGATTAGGCACTATGATAACCCTGACAAGACGGTTCTTGGGCCTTGAAAACTGATATGCTGGAAAGATATAAAAGAGTTTCAAGCTGTGTTCTAGCTAAGACCTACAAACCTATAAGCAAATTTCAGTGGGCTGTTCTGGTGGGAAGATGAACAGGAGAGGCTGATGGTAACGTGGGCCCTGAAGACAAAATTTAGATGGCTTCTGAGGGGAAGAAAGACTCTTGGGAACTAGACTTAGATCTGACAAAATTACACTTATGTTCTATGTGCCCTTAAAACTTGAGTAAGGCTGAAATTAAAAGTAATGTACTAAGTAATGTCATCATGATGAATGCTAATTGCTTTTAGTCAGTTTTACATCGAAATATAGATAACATAAAGATGTAAAAATGTGTATTTTTGTGAGGAAAGGACCCTGAATATGTTTAAAGTTGTACACAGTGTAAAAAATAGCGTTTATGCAATGCAGCTGGAAAAAAAAAAACTAATTCAATTAAGGAGGAAACTTGCACACTGTCGTTGGACAATAGGAAAATTGTTATGAAGGTAAAGCCCCAGCTATTGTAACCTTTTAGATATAATTATACAGCCTGTTTGAAATATTTTCATTTGAAAGGAGAACTCTTGAACTCAGACAACTGCAAGGACATGATTTGAGTCTGGCTGTGTAGGGAACTATTTTCCAAAATGCAGCAAGGCAGGTGCCTTGATGTTGCTGTAGCTATGACAAGGGAAAGGACTAGCACCCTGATTAAATATGATCTATGTTGTGCTAGTTTTCCAGGCAGGGAACTGTAAGGATGAAGGAGTCATAGAGATTTCCACCACAATTCTGGAGACTTGCCAAATCCAGCTAACTAATGAGTAGCAAGGTCAGATTCCTCATCCAGTTCCTAACTAGGCTGAGTATGAAGGTGAAAGAAAAGCTAACACGGTGAGCCTATGATAGCGGAGATGCCAGCAACAGTGCATTTGCCAAGGACAGCTTTGGGAACCAAGTGATGCCTACAAAGATAGCACACGTTACTCTAGGCAATAGCCCTGAAAAAGTGGGGTTACCCAAGCCTGGTGGAGCCCAGATGATTCCATTATAAACAGAGACCTGAAGCTGCATAGTGTGGTGTTTGGCCTGTTTCCTTTCAGGCTTGTTTTTCTCTGAACTTTTTCCCCCCATTCTTCCATTTTGGAATGGATATGGTTACTCTGTGCCATTGTATGTTTGTATGCAAGATGAGAGTTGTTTCTCAAAAGAGTGTATATATATATACATATTTGCGAACAAATAGATGGAAATACAGAAATTTTCATTAAATCACTCAAGCAAATTAATAACCACAAAGTTTGAAAAGAAAGTCTTATTCTACCTGTCTTCCCATTAAACTTTGATCTGTATTCCATGTTGTAACTTCAGTAAAATAATATTTTAATCTATTAGGGTTTTTATTAATAAAGTACTACTTAGAAGTTTAAGAAGTTAGATGTTAGATTTCTTGTTTGTAATACATTAGTTCTCTTGATTACTTCCTAGTTGAAAGGATGGGACATTTAACATAGATTCAGAACACTGTTTTTAGAGGCCAGTAGACATAAAATTTCAATACAGTTTTTCATGTCATTTCCCATTGATTTATGCTTTTTCCCCTGATCTAGAATTGGTGAAAAGGCTGAGATAGGAATGACAAATTAGCATACTCTGTATGGGCTTTGTAAAATTGTTTTTGGCTTTTGTAAAAAAAAAAAAATATGTTCAGAATACATTGTGTACATGTCTGACATTTTCAAAGAAAAAATAAAATAGTATATAATTTTTAAAATGCGGTACATTGGGGATTCAAAGAAAGCCTTTGCATTGTGGTATATATTTCTCATTTCAACTGCCCTGCATGGAGCATAAGGGAAATGACTAAACCAAAGTTCAACGCAAAGATAAGTAATAAGGTACTTCACCTACCTGTAAAAATAACTTGTGACTTCCTTTAACCAGAGATGCAGAGAACTGGGAAAGAAAAGAAACCAAGTACTTTGGTTATGTGGTAGAGACTGCCTCCAAATTGTACCTTTGAAATGGAACTTGTATTTTATCCCTACTGAACTGGTAGCTATAGGACATATTTTAGGATTCCACATGAAATTTTGTAGTCACAACAGAATAGTTAGTTATCTTTTTAAAAGGAAAAATTTAGTTTCATTTTTAGTTTGGGGGCAATTCTTAATTTTTGTGAATTTCCCTTTTTAGATCAGATAATATTTATTAGCAAGTATGGCATGCAGCCCTGATCAAATTGTGTTTTGGAGAGAGTATAAAATGGCTCTGGTATTCTGCATAGAATCTTTGCTCAGCAATCAATCTATGTGAATAGTGTCATTCTATTACAGCTGCCCACAAGGAAGCAAACAGTGCAATCCAAAAAAATAGCAAGTGTTACAGACAGACGGTCAGTCGCAAAGGGAACTAAGGGAACATGGTTACAGATAACTTTTGATTACCATTGATAGTTCACAAGAGACAAGTACTTTTGCCCAGTGTTCAACAACAAGGACATAGACTTTAAAGAAAAGTCAGCTTAAATATCTGAAAGAGTGGGTGCGACTTTGTGAATTCAGAGGTTTGAGCAACTTGGATTCATTCTGCACAAGGATTTTAAAGTTGCTCCTTGGTCGCTCTATCAATTTTCTATTAAAGTGGTAGCTAATAACTGTTGGACATGGATTGAAAGACGTGAACATTCCGAATGTGATATGGTCCACTAAGTGTGTAACTTTATCATTTTCAAATCCCTGGCAATTTTTTTTATCCATCTTCAAGTCCTATTCAGATAGAGGCAATCAATGCTGGCCAAGGTGTAGGAGATTCTGTTTCCAGACACAGCATGTACTTGGCAAATGCTGGGTGATCACTTCTCCATGCAAACTTTGATTGCATTGTCTGAAACATGCAGGTACGATGAACTTTGCATTTTTACTTTTCTCCCAGAATCTCCTAAACCAAGCTAATGCAGATTCCCTTGTTTTACCAGATGTTTCTAACACAAGTTCAGTGTGTGTGTGGTTAATAACCGGAATAATTTTTCTTTTAGATTTTGTATTATTACTATTAAATGGATTTAAGGAAGGTTGTGCTTCCCAGAGAATTTCTTTGACTTTCAAATGAAGGCATTTTTTGTTTCTTAGGGAAACAGAAAGTCTGAGGTGGTTTAAATCTTAAGAACATAAAACATGAACTAACTTATATGAAGAAAAATTTGAAATGAAAAATACCTTAATTTGTTAGAAACCTGGTGTTAATAATAAAAATACTAGGATTGATCAGCTTTTCTGCAGATTTCAAACACTCTGATGCTAGGTTTATCCAAGCCAGAAGAAACGTTTACTAAATTTGCGATGCAAAATAACTACAAAACTGAAACGTTTTAAACATTCCAATAACTTCAGATTAGTACAGATGTACCTGAAAAATAAATTTTGCCCTGTATGTGACCTACTCTTACTTGTATTATACAAAACATCAAATGTATAATAACCTTAAAATATATTATTTATGTTTTCTACCCAAAATGAAAATTATTTCCTCTATAATATTGCAGTCCTACCTGGATATTTTCCCCCAAGATATAAAAGTTTGAGTAAGATAAGAATAGGTTCCATATGTCTGATATATCAATATTGCCTATGCTCATGAAGGAATTTATATTAAGAAAATTTAGCTGTTTTAGACATAAGTACAATGGACAGATCATGAAATTCAACCTCCTTGCATTCCAAATGAGGAAACAAAGATGCCAAACTTTTTCTTTGCTGCCATGGTTACCCTAGTTGTTAGTTGAAGTCAGAATGTGAGCATTTAATTTTCTGTTCATTCCATTTCCAATGTGCCTGCATTGTTTTTTTGTTTTCTCCAGCCCAATTGATTTATGACTCACAACAGCCTCTACTAAGTGAGATTTCCTTACTCAAATCCTATTAAAACTTCTCATAACTCTTTACTAAGTAAAGTTCCAAGAAAGAATAGTGTCTATAACCTGAAAAATCAGGTCTGCATAAGACATCATGGCAGAATTCAGAGAGATTTACAGTATATGTGAAGGAGAGCCTTCAGCTGTCATTTATGCCACATTTAAGGTACTTAGTGAGACATATTATTGTGGTTATTATGCTATAAGTCACACACAATGAATACACAAAAGTAAAATCGTAGCAGTCTGCATTTGTGAGAATAATATTTTAGAACTAGCACCTAAGTCTTCATACATTCCCATAACACTTCTCCCTTAGTTGTGAACTCTTTAGACTCCATCATTTGAGAAATTAATCAAGTGGCAAGTCCTTTTATTGTTGTTGTTTTTCAAGTATAGAATATAAAAGCAAGTATTTCTTCCCTTACATTGTTACCCTCTCTTTTCCTAGCATTCTGTTTTCCTGGTTTCTATGAAGAAATTGCCAATAGCTTGAATGAGTTGAAAAGGAAGTTAAGAGAACAAGTTCTCTCCGGACACCTGGACCCATTCCCTGGGGAACTAAGCACATTCTCACAGCAGACTGCTGCAGGAAATAGAGGACTCTTGGGATGATTGTTGAGAGATTGTTACAGCAGGGTTGCTAAGGCTTCTTTGTCACTGACAAAATCTCAAGGCACCATAAAAACATCCATCCCAATATGTTTAGTCAGATGTTCCCAGAAATGATTTGCCTGAGGAAGGAAATCCCTGCCTGAATGTGTAAGACATCACCAAATAGGCTTGGATTCCAGATAAAGTAGGAAGGAAAAAGTGAGCGGGGCACCAGCATCCATCCCTCTCTGCTTTCAGACTGTGGACGCAAGGACGGCGGCTGCCTCGCTCGTATCATTGCATCTCTGCTCTCGTGGTGGATTGTAGCTCTTCTTAAACCACTGAGCAAAATGGGTTTCTCCTTTCTCTGGCTGGTTTTGTCAGGGAAATAAAGACTAATAAATACGACAACATTTTGTCATGATTTTTAAGTGACTTGCTTATTTTTACGTGTATGGGTGTTCTGCTTGCACATACGTCATCTGTGTGTCACATGCATGCTCGGTGCCCATAGAAACAAGAAGAAGAGGTCAGATCTCCTAAAACTGGAGTTACAGGAAGTTATGAGCTTCTGGATGTGGGTGCTGCCAATCTAACCTAAGTCCTCTACAAGAGCAGCAAATGCTTTAACTGAAGAACCATCCCTCCAAAACCTAATAGAACAGTTTTTAATGGTCCAAAAAACATAAGGATGGCATAGAAAGTAGCTAGCCAATACTGGAAAATAAAACCAAATATTTTGGTAGTGAAGAAATGTAAATTCGTATTTTGAAAGTAAATTTCATTTTTCCTTGACTGTAAAAAAATGTAATACATATCTGGAAACTGTTATTATGCAACAAATAATAAAGGCACAAAAGCAAAATTATGATAGTCTACATTTCTGAGAATAATGTTCTAACATTATAATTATCATTGACACAATTATAAAACAAACTTAATAATAAAGAAAGTGACTTCAGTCATCTGAAAAAATAAAAGCTGGGCTATATGAGTCTTGATTTTTGAGTAAAACATGAAAATCATAATGACAGGATACTTAGAAATAAATTGTAATGAGAGCTATGTGTCAAAATTTGTAAAGTCATATATGGCTTTTTACAGAAAAAAATATAACTATTAAATAGCAAAGAATAATTGAAATAATATAAAGTTAAGCTTGATGAAATAAAACCAGTAAACAATACACTGAAATTCCAAAACTTCCTTTATATGTATGTACAAGTTTCTAAAAATATAGCTAGTAATATAAATGATATTTTCTTGTCTTGCACATGAAATGGGACCACCTATTATGACTATGAGACAATAATTTGTCTCAAAACAGAGTCATATACCCCATTATAACTTCTTGCTTCCTGAGACATGCACATGATCTTGACAACAACCTGCCTATCTAACCTGATACTTCTAAACACCAACAAGACATTGTCTGATGGTGAAATCACAATTTCTCGCTAAAATAATTACATCTCACCAACCAAACATCTATTACTGCCCACAGAGAGTATGTAAGATAAAGAAAATAAGTCTTAAATGTGTGTCTTTATACCTCAAATAATTAGCTCATCTTAGAAATAATTACTTCTCAATGGATAAAGAGCTATATCTGTGGACAGCTCAATTTGTTATAGCTCAGGAGGAAAGTCTAAGAAATTTTCTAAAATTTCAGAGCTTTTTCTAGAGCTTAAACTTTCATTGATACTAGTATTAGATGTTATCTATCTGTAATCTGTATCTAACTTCAGCCATTATGTTTTCTAAAAGAAATGAAGAAAATAAAGAAGAAAAGGAAGAAGGAAGGAAGGAAGGAAGGAAGGAAGGAAGGAAGGAAGGAAGGAAGGGAAGATAAGCTATTCAAGTTTTCAAAGTATAAAATTATGAAATATTTTATGCAAATTAAATGCAATCTCCAAACTGGCTTAATTGATTATGTTTAGAATTAACTTTTAAAAATAACTATCTTAGTAAAGTTGGATAAAATATACATATTTTACCTATAAAGGAGTGGTTATATATCATAATATACCCAGCTTTTATAAGCTTTGAAAATATGCCCTACATAATACAAAACTGAAATTAGGTTGAAATTTAATGTAATCATATAACAAATTGTCATTTCTTCCCTCTGAGATTCAAAATACTTGGTAATGTAAGTAGAAGTAGCTCTTTAAAAAAAAACTTTTTTTAATGTAAAATCACGCATTTATGTAACAGTTTCAGTCAGATTTCTATCACTATAACAAAACACCGGAGACGGTGAACTCACAAAGAGAAAAGATCTATTTGGCTCACAGTTTGAGGTTCCAGTCCTTGGTCAGTTGGTCACATTAGGCCATAGGGAGGCAGCACAGCACACTGACAAAGTGTGTTGGTGCAGAACTGCTCACCTTCTGTTCAAAAAACAGAAGAGCAATGAGGAAGTTTCAGCTGTCTCACAATTCTCTTCAAAGACACACTTCCAGAGACTTAGAAGATCTCCCAGTGTGTCCTCCCAATAGCATCAAGCTCTGGACCTAGTGTTTTGGGTGACATTTAGCATCCAAATTATAGCAATCATATTATTTTTTATTCATTAGGTCAGTTAGAAAATGTAACTGAATAATAACTTGAAACAATGCAGCTAAGGGAATATAGTTTTTAGAGTGAAACAACCTTGAAACAGAGACCTTACATTTAGTGAGTGAGACATTAAGTAGTCCATCAACCAAAATAAACTTAGGTCCTTGAACATGCCTTTTAACTGAGTCCTTAACAAGGCTTGTTTGAAAAGCAAAGCATTTTGCATCTAAAATGCACTTATCTAAAGTATGTAGCTTCTCTTCAGCATCCAAAGGGGTAGTTTTCTGCCTGCCCCTCCCCCCCAAAGGGTACCAAAAATCTATAGATGCTCAAGTTACTTACACAAGGTGACATGGTACTTGAAAAAGGCCCATGTTCATCTTCTACACTTTAAATTACTAAGTTGTATATAATTACTAAATCAATGTAAATGTTCTGTAACTATCTGTTAGAGAATACCAAGAAAAAAGCTCTTGACATGTTTAATACTGACACAATATTCCTATTACCCTTAAATATTTTGGCGGTTTAAATTCATATGTGTAAAATCCTAAAATACAGAGAGGACTACGGAAAAAAAAAATGATACCATGAGGTTATCAGTGAGGAAGTATTGTGGCATTTACGAGACTATCCGTCCAGAATCCTCACTACTGGACTAACTGTGACACACACCCAGCTGCATTTCATGAAAGGTCATCTGGGTCACTTTGTTTTGTGAAGGGTTGGCAGCACCAAAGAGACCATCTTAGTATTCCAACCACTTAGACTTAGTATTGAATGACTCATGAGTGTATACAGGACTACAGTTTCATTTCACTAATGGGTTTGATCTGTGAACTGTAGAACTAATCCCCCCCCCATTTGTGTGTCTGTGTGCATGCAGGCATGGGTGTGTGTGTGTGTGTGTGTGTGTGTGTGTGTGTGTGTCTGTGTGAGCGAGCTGAGGTCTTAAGAAGATCATCTCCTGGTTTCCCACTCCAGTGTTTTGTTACACCTCTCCCAAGTGGTCAGGGTGGAGAATCCAACCTCAGAGTCCAGAAGCCATTCCATTTAAGCCAGCCCTGAACTACTTCATATACCCACAAGAATCTGTATTGAACAGAAACAAATATTAATTCAGGATGATAAAGACATTTAGTATTTTGAGAATTCCTGCCAAATAACTAGTCAGGTGGAAGCTGAGGGCAGCAAACTTTCCAAAGGGCTTAGTTCCATTATGTTACTATCTCCTTCAGACATGATTTGGTAAGAAACATAAAGGGCCAAAACTAATTTTAAGAGAGAGTAGTAACGGGTGAATTACCTAGTATGGTGGAGTCATTTATCATCATGACTCCAATGAAAACCTGTCTTTGGGTCAATATCTTCAAGGGTGTAGTAGTGTTACATGGAAACAATGGACTACCACTCAACAGTTAAAAAGGAAATAATGACATTTGCAGGCAAATACATGGAACTAGAAGAGATCATTCTGAGTGAGGTAACCCAGAAACAGAAAGGCAGGCATGGTATACACTCAACTTAAAAGAATATATTAGCTGTATAATATAGGATTGCCATCTACAGATATAAAGAAGCTAAACACTAAGGAGGACCCTAAGGAGGATGCTTAAATCTTATTCAGAATGGCAAAGAGGATAGACACCAGAAGCAGTGGAAGAGAGGAAACAGGATTGGAGCCTACTATACTGGGTCCTCTGAAAAGCTCCATACAACAGGGGATCGAAGCAGATGTTGAGGTTCACAGCCAAACTTTGGGCAGAGTGCAGGGAGTCTTATGGAAGAAGAGAAGGGTGGGAATAGAGGGACATGGAGGGGACAGGAATCCCACAAGGAGATTAAAATAGCTAAAAGTTCTGAGCCCAGGGGGGTCCTGCAGAGACTGATGCACCAAGGGCAGACCATGCATGGAGAGGACCTAGACCCCCCTACTCAAAAGTGGCCAACTGGCAGCTCAGTTTCCATGTGGATCTCTGAGTGAGGGGAACAGGGGCTGCCTCTATCACGAACTCAGTTGCCTGCTCTTTGATCACTTGCCCCTGGTGATGCAGCCTTGCCAGGCCACAGAGGAAGAGGATCCAAGCAGTTCTGATGAAATTTAAAAACCTATGGGCAGATGGCAATAGTGGAGAACTCCCCCTTTCAGTGGACTGGGGGAAGGGGATTGGGGGAAAGAAGGAGGGAGGAAAGGGCTGGGGAAGTTGAGGTAGGGGGCTTCAATTGGGATATACAATGCATTTAAAATATTAAAATTGTGGAGAAAAACAACTAAAAATGTTTATGGTAGCATGAAAAACCTTCAGCTGCTTTCAGGAACTCTGGCACCACATATGAGTCTTTGGTCATTCATAAAATTGAATGAAAGTAAAGAATTAATATTTAAAATGCACATATTTATACTTACTTTTCTGTCCAAGAGTTCATATTAATCATGGGCTGAATTGTAAGCCACTCCAAAAATCCTGCCTGTAAGCCTGTTATGCATGGTGGCTCTTGAGGAATTAAGATGTAGTTTAAGGTGAAGTGACTTGGTACTGTTGCTGCCCCGAACCATGAAACTCATTGTTTCTCTTCTTGCACAGTTAAAAAAAAATAAACAACACAAAAACAAAAACAAAATGGTTTTGTTTTTCTCTTCCTCTCTCTTCTGTCAACTCAAGTTAGAGACTAGGTCATCCTTAACAGTCTGGGGTCTTTGTGTTATCCCTTAATCATGCTGTGCTAATGGCCCACCTCCCTTCCACTAAGCACCAATATTCTAAGGTTCCCTGCCCCTCCTAATAATGGCTCACTTAGGTCACATACTTCAGTGCTTCGTAGGATTAGATGGTCTGGTCTTATTAGAGTAAGTGTGCCACTTTTAGAGGAAGCGTGTCACTGGGGGTGGGTTTTAGGGTTTCAAAAGCCCATGTCAGGCCAAGTCTCTTTCTCTCTCACTGCCTGACTGCCTGCATGGGACTCAGGATGTAAAGCTCTCGGCTACTTAACTTTTCCATCACTATGCCTGCTGCCATGCTTCCTGCCATGATGATAATGGACTACCATCTGAAAGTGTAAACAAGCCCCAATTAAACAGTTTCTTTTATAAGAGTTGCCTTAGTCGTGGTGTCTCTTCACAGCAATAAAGCAGCGGCTAAGACATAGACATTGCTTTTGCTCAATATATTGTCAAATAGCCTTTAACTTTGAAGGTCCAATGCTAGAGAATAAGGTGGTTTGAGTATCAGCTCAGATTTTACTATTTCTGCATAATGCCAATTTTTTACTTTCATCAGAATGTCGAGCTCAATAAATAATAAATAATATAATGGTCAAAATCATTATATTAATAGTGCTGCATGAGCTCATTGTTTTTGATTGCACTCCTTATTTTAACTTCATCATAAACAGAGGTTGGACAGACAGCCCAGTATGATTAAATAGCCAACTGGCAGACATGAATTTATTATGAAGTGCTAATGTGATACATTAATAAGTTATTTCATGTGGCATAGATTTGCTATTGGACAACGAAGAATATTTTCATTGTTTTTAAAAAAATTCAAACAAGTTTTTGACAATTTGGGAGTTGGGAGTTTTAGGTAAAATTATTTCACACACAGACAACTCAAGACAATCAGGAAAGAAACACCTGCTTTTTGAGACAGCTAATTTTGATAGTTCATTTGTAAAGTCTCCTGGATACCATCATTAAAGACACTGTTGAGAATGTTCAGAATCCTCTGGCAGCCTGTGCCAGGTGCCAAATGTGAAACTGTGAGCACCTTTTTCCTTTGGCTCAAGGGAAGCAAGCCACAGAAAATAGAGTTCCGGTATTTTAATATCTGATCAAAACCCATTTCTTTTACATCATCACAAACAAGTGGAACTTCTCAGAACCCTGTGTTACTTATAGTCCAATAAGGAGCCTTTAAATAATCATCTTGGAATGAATCTTGGAATTAATTAGGAAACACTGTGTGTCTTCATCTTGTCATGTGCTATAGCACCAGTGAACAAAAAAACAGCATGGCAACCTGATTTCTTCTAGGCAGATACAGTGAGCCAAAAACACTTAAAAAGAAACCCTACCTAAAAGCTCAAATGTGGATCAAGTATCTCTTACACTTTATTTTACGTAGACATGAAAGTTCACATAAAAATGCAAAACTATGAATGCTTACAGTCAAACACACAGACATGTGCACATGTACACACAGAGAGACAGCCACACATGCACACACACACACACACACACACACACACACACACACACACACACTGGAAAATTCTCTACCAAGGACCTCTATTTCTTGTCCCCAGCATACTCCATTCTTCTATGTATATGTATGTATGGACCTGAAGTTGATGTCAAGTGCACTCCCTTATCGCCCCCCACTTTTTTACTGAGATGGGTTTTTCACGGAATCAGAGCTGGAGAGTTCAGCTCTCTGACTCCAGCTAGTCTCCATAGCCAGCGTGCCCCAGGAGTCTCTGTCTCCCAAGTGCTTTGTTTGCAAGAGGCCACAATGCCTACTCACCATTTACAGAGGTTCTGAAGCTCTGAACACTAGCTCTCAGGTGCTATCCACTGGACCATATCCTCAAGCCTTGATTTTCTCTTTAAAGTTTTATTTTGAGAAAGAACTCATTAAGTTTACCACATTAGCCTAGAACTCTCTGTAGTCAGTCAAGCTTTGAGTGCTCAGCCCTTCTGGCTCAGCTTTCTGAGTAGCTAAGGCGACAGACATGTCCAATCCCAACCCTCAGGCTCTATTTAGACTCATTCGGTTTATGAATTCTGATCTTTATGAGATACTAAAAGCTAAACTTCAATACATCTGAATATCTGCAATGTATGGTTAAGACACACAAAGCAATACTGCATAGGATTTTACTTAGTAGAATTTATTCTACAACATGATAAGATATTAGCAAGAAGCTCATTTTCCCCTAGTGTGTTTTGAAATCTTTATTCTGTACCAAAACAATCTTTTTTCCAAATCAGAATGGCCAATATGTGATTTTTCTCTGAAGTTGATAAAGCAGAAGAAGATCATGAAGCTCAGTTTTCTGAGCTAATGTAATTTTGTTTCCAATAACAATGCAGTTATTTCTCTTTGAAGAGCAAAGTTTCCATGCTAGAAGTGGTGATGTAGAGATTAAGGAGGTATTACACATGTCACAACAGAACCCAGCAAGAATACATTTTGGGAGAGAAAGAAGAAGTAAAGGTGACAGTCAGGCTAGGTGTTCCAAATTGCCAGGGGCTCTAAAATCACGGGGGAAAAAAATCTCTGACATTTTCCTGTCTTGGTTTTCTTTTGTGACATGTCATAGACTGTGATATTTTCAGCAGTCAGAGAATTACTTCAATACTCATTTTATATGATACCTTTTCATAGAGAATGGCTAGCCACACTGCAAGTATTCCTGAGAGTTATGCAAAAAAATCTGTTCTAATATCAAAACAGGTAAAAATGTAGCATTTAAAATAAATGAATATAAGAATTAAGTGTATAATACACTTGTATTATTTGTAATTTTTAAATGATTTTCTTTTTATGTTTTTAAATTGAAAATAGATTCTTCTTTCATACAATACCTCACAATCATAGTTTCTTTTCCCTCCACCTGTCTCAGTCCCTCCACCTCCATGTTCCCCCAGTTCAATACCCTCTCTCTTTCCTCTTCAGGCCTCAACAAGACAACAGAAAAACAGGACAAAACAAAATAAGACAATGCCTCTCATATGGAGGCCGGACAACGCAAACCACAAGGAGGAAAAGAGGCTCAAGAGCAGGTAAAAGAGTCAGAGACACACCAGCTCTCACTCTTAGTAGGCCCACAGAAACACCAAGAGAACAACCATAATATATACACAGAGGACTTGGTGCAGACTGTCCACACAGGCCCAGTGCTTGTTGTTTCTGTGAAAGCCTGTGAGCCCTGCTTTGTTGATTCTGTCTTCAAAGCAATCAAGAGGTTTTTGGACAACTTTTTTTTTTTCCTACTAGAGAATATTTTCATAGTGTAGTACTGGAGATAATTTAATTAACGCTTTTCACGGTTTGATAACCATGACTGGTTGGCGGAACACAAATCTGCCTCCATAGAACATACTTGAGATGTAGCTTCAAACTAGAAGTAATTAATTGAAATGGAACTGGATGCTGGCTTCTGCCACCTGGCTAGCTCCATTTTCTCTGAAAGCCCTTCACTGTGATGGCCCTTTCACCAGCAACTACCACTGTCCTGTGTACATGCTCCACCGGAGACACTGTTGGTATCAAATGGTAAAGATGGCCAACATCAGTGAGGGGAGGGGGAGGGGCAGGAGGTGTGGAGCGTGGGCTGTAGTGGGGGTGTGTAGTGTGTGATGTGAGGTGAGGTGTGTGTATGTGTGTAAACATCCTGTGAGGATGTGTGGTGTATAGTGGAGTGTGTGTGTGTCGTGCACACTCCAGGGTGTATAATATGTGCTGTGTCTGTGTGTGAGCGGTGTCTGTACGTGTGTATGTGCTGTGTGTGCTGTGAATGTATAGAGTTTTCGGTGTGTGTGTGTGCTGTGAGGGGGTGTGTAGTGTGTATTACGTATGTGTTGGGAGAAGAGAGAGAGATGAAAGTCCTAAAGCTTCAGGATAAGATAGGAAGGGTCTGCGGCAGCTGCTGACTGAGGCTCCACGACAAAGATCTGTTGGCACGTTGTGGAGGGTACGTAGAGGGCTTGGAGCTCCTGTATGTACCTCAGATGCCCCAGGAAGTGGAAGAGAGGCAGATGCCAGCAGTACATTTTCATTATGACAATCCACTGTCCAGAAATATTTTAGTCATTGGCCATACATAATGAGCTGAGGTACAGGTTTTCTAGATTTTTTTTTTGTGAGGTGTGACTGAGAAGGGCGGAATGACTCAGTTGGGAGACCTCTTGGAGTAACACATATGTAGATACTGACGAAATGCCATGATCAAAGCAACTTGGGGAGGCAAAAAATGGCTTATGCTTCCACAGCACTGTTCATCATTGGAGGATGCCAGGACAGGAACTCAAACAGGGAGTCAGGAGCCACTGCAGAGCTCACTGAGCACTGCTGCTCACCAGCTTTCTCCTTATACCTTGCTCAACCTGATTTCTTATAGAGCCCAAAGTGGCATCACCCGCAGTAGGCTTGGCCTTTCCACATCAATCACTAATTAAGAAAATGCCCTACAGGGTTACCTAGAGCCCCATTTTATGGAAACACTTTCTCAATGGAAGTTCCCTCCTCTCTGATGACTTAGCTTGTGTCAAATGATATAAAGCTAGCCAGAGCACTGAACTGGTACAGTACAAACTGTATACGGGTAGACTAGTAATTGTGTTAAACTTCTTTCCAACATTAGTCTCTTCCTCCATATGGCTATATCAAGTTCTTGAACATCGTTCATAGGTATATTGAGGGTGTATATATAGCTAGGTAAGCAAGTAGAATTCATATGTGGTTCCATTTCATTTTGTATTCAATGCAAACTTTTAGAAAATCTAGCTAGTCCTTGTATCTATATAAACCCATCAGTGCAAACACTATTCTACTTTAAGAACTGCATTACTTATTTTATGTAGCTTCTACCTTCTGTTTTTCTATTCCAATTTGTTCCCAGAGTTATACTACTTAGACTTTGTGTGAACTTAGACCCATAATGGATTCAGTTTACCACTAATGAGTCATGTGGGTCAAATTCCATATGTTTTAGAATCTGGCTTTATCTGTGAATAGACAGTAAGAGAATCTTGCCAACTGTTCCAGCCCTCAAGTCAGCAGCCAAATAATGAGCCTTCTCCTTTCTGTATGGGACCATGCTCAAAACAACCTTTGGGTTTTTTCAAATTTTATGCAACATTCTTTGTGAGTACATATTGTGTTAAGGAAATTAAGATAGTCTCAGAGCCTAGACACAGCAAATATGATAGTTTGTTTCTTTTTTCTTTTTTTTTTTTTTAATGATACCAAGGATGGGAGAGATAGCGCAGTGGAAAAACTGCTTGTTATAGTACCTGTATGAAACATGGGTGGGAGGGTTAGAGTTGGGGAAGGGTGTCAGAAGGTGAAGAGCATGGAGAAGGACAGAAACAGGGATTCTGGGAGCAAGATATCCAGCCAGTCTAGCAAAACAAGAAACAAACAAACAACAACAACAACAAAACTTGCTCTAGGAACTGTGAGAGACCTTGTATCATTATCATCATCATTATCATGTTACAGACATGAAGACGTTATCCAACATCCTCAGATCTGCACATACGCTTAAATAGGCAAGCAACACACAAGCGCACACACACACACACACACACACACAGAGAGAATTTTTGGTAGTAAGTAGAGGAACAGCCTTACATCAGATTATCTGTTCTTCAAATGCCAATTTATTATAACTCAGATCTGTCTCATTGAGCATTCCGGAAACATTGTTTCTTTACTATTCAAAATGTCATCATTCTTTCATCCGCAGAGGGGGACAAAAACCATTATCATCTTCAATTCAAAATTCATTTGTACTGGTAAGTTGTCTTAGGGTTCACAGTGCATCCTCCCAAAGGCCATCTTCTGTAATGGCTCACATTCTTACAGTTGCGTTTGCCTTGCCATTTAAATTCTCATAAGTCAACTCAAGTAAATGGTAGGGAGTTGATAAATGTAACTGTCTTATTACACATTTTAGGATGGAGGGAGACAACAGTGCATAAAGATGATACTCTTCCTCCATCTCACTGCATCTTCCATCCTTCTTGGTAACAGTCATATCCTCATGTTTTCTGTGTGCTTTGTATGCTGTGAGAGTGAGGAGAAGATTGCATTTAGAATTCTTTGAACTTCAGATGATAAAAAAGTTGTAGTATTTGTTCTCAGTTGTTTTTCAGTTTCTTTCAATTTATTGTGAAAAAAGAATTTCAATCTCCTCAGTCTTATGAAAAAAGTGTCTGCCAGATATGTTTGTTCGATAGATAAATAACAATGTAGAAAAAAAAACTTCAGAATATGGAACTGTTTGCAAAGATTGAACTTGAAAAGCAAAAATTCCCTGTGAATAATTTTTAAAGGTGTTAATAAAAAAATGGTAGTTTTGAATAATAAATACCAAGGGCTTTTGTATTATGTTATATACATGATTTTCACATTTGTCTAGATCCCTATCAATCTTGCCAACCTAAACAATGTCTTGTGAAATCTTACTTCAAGAAAACAGTGAGGTAAGCAGCTGTTCTTCCTTCCAGTTTATATGAGATATACATAGATACACTAAATGAAGGGCTTTAAGCCTTAAATATATATATATATATATATATATATATATATATATATATATATATATATATGTCATACATATGTTATACATATGTTATATATATAGTTATATATATAACTATATATATCTATGTGTGTATTATCAGATTTTTTAATATTATTTTTATTTTAAAATGTTAATGATGTTTTGAATTTATAAAATGCATTCATTTATTTTTGAGAATTTAATATACTATATAATTTAAAACATATATTTTATTTTAGTCATAGTCTTTCCCCTCCCCTATCTCCTTCCAAATCCTACCCCACCCCTCCATTTTCACCCTACTTCATGTGTTTTTTTTGTCTCTTAAAATAAAACAGAAACAAAACAAAAAAGAACAAAAACCATGAAATCCACTTTCTGTTGGTCAACTATTCCAATATAGGGCGTAGCCTGAAGTGTGGTTGATACATTCAGTCTCTCCAAGAAGAAAAGTGATTTTCCTTTGCCTAGGAACTACCAATAGCAGATAGTGTCTTGGGTGGACATGGGACTTGGTGCTCACTTCCCATTCTCCATGCTGAGATTTTTATTTTTTCTAATCTAAACACCTGCAGGTCTTGTGCATGCTCCCCAGCTGTGTGAGCTCATTTCTTCATCAGCCCTATCATGTCTAGAAAATTTTGTTCCCTTTAAGTCATAACAAGGCTCTTAAAGTCTTCTGCCTCCTTTTCTATATAGATTCCTGAGCATTGAGGAGAGCGCTTTGATGAAAACCTCCAACTTTGGACTGAGTTCTCCAAAGTCTTTCTCTGTCTCTACACACTGTCCAGTTGCAATTTTCTATGTTGATTACAATATACCACGGGAAGAAACTTCTCTGGTGAAGGTTTAGTGATACAATGTTTAATAGGTATAAAATATTTCAAAGGGAAACCCTCCTCCATTGCTGGTGGAAATGTAAACTTGTACAACCACTTTGGAAATCAATCTGGCACTTTCTCAGACAATTAGGGATAGTGCTTCCACAATATCCAGCTATACCACTCCTAGGCATATATCCAAAAGATGCTCAAGTATACAACAAGGACATTTGCTCAACCATGTTCATAGCAGCTTTATTCATAATAGCCAGAATCTGGAAACAACCCATATGTCCCACAACTGAGGAATGAATACAGAAATTGAGGTACATATATACAATTGAATACTACTCAGCAATTAAAAACAAAGGAATCATGAAATTTGGAGGCAAATGGTGGGATCTAGAAAAGATCATCTTGAGTGAGATATCCCAGAAAGAGAAAGACACACATGATATATATTCACTTTTAATTGGATGTTAGGTATATAATATAGGATAAACATACTAAAATCTGTACACCTAAAGAAGCTAAGCAAGTCAGAGGACCCTGGGTAAGATGATCAATCCTCATTCAGAAAGGCAAAGGGGATAGACATCAGAAGAGGAAGTAAACGGGAAACAGGATAGGAGCCTACTACAGAGGGCCTCTGAAAGACTCTACCCAGCACTGTATTAAAGCAGATGCTGAGACTCATAGCCAAACTTTGGGCAGAGTGCAGAGAATCTTTTTTTTTTGTCAGTTACATTTTATTAACTCTGTATCCCAGCCATGTCCCGATCCCTCATTCCCTTCAAGTCCCTCTCTCCCTCATCTCCACCGTGCCCCTTGCCAAGTCCACTAATATGGGGGACCTCCTCCCCATTCATCTGATCCTGTTTTATCAGGTATCTTCAGGACTGGCTGCAAAACTCTCCTCTGTGGCCTAACAGGACTGCTCCTCCCTTGGGGGGTGGGGAGGCCAAAGAGCCAGTCATTGAGTTCCTGTTAGAAATAGTCCTTGTTCCCCTCACTATGGGAAACCAATTGGTTACTGAGTTACCACAGGCTACATCTGAGCAGAGGTTCTAAGTTACATTCATACATGGTCCTTGGTTGCATGTCAGTCTCAGAAAAGACTCTGTGCCCAGATATATTTGGTCCTTGTGGAGCTCCTATCCTTTCCTCATCAGACTAACTCCCCTTCTTTCTTATGATTCCCTGTACTCAGTGCAGAGAATCTTATGAAAAAAGGGGGAGATAGAAAGACCTGGAGAGGACAGGAACTCCACAAGGAGAGCAATAGAACCAAAAAAAAAAATCTGGGCACAAGGATCTTTTCTGAGAGTGATAATCCAACCAGGTACTATTCATGGAGATAACCTAGAACCCCTGCACAGATGTAGCCTATGGCAGCTCAGTGTCCAACTGGGTTTCATAGTAATGGGAAGAGGGACTGTCTCTGACATGAACTCAGTGCCTGGCTCTTTAATCACTTCCCCCTGATGGGGGAACAGCCTTAGCAGGCCACAGAGGAAGGCTATGCAGCCAGTTCTGATGAGATCTGATAGGCTAGGGTCAGAGGGAAGGAGAGGAGGACCTCCCCTATCAGTGGACTTGGGGAGGAACATGGGAGAAAAAGAGGAAGGGAGGATTCCGGGATTCGTAGGGAATGAGGGAGGGGGTATAGCTGGGACACAAAGTGAGTAAACTGTAATTTATTTAAAAAAATAAATAAATTTAAATAAAAAATATGTCACTGGGAGTCATTTTATTGCTTTACTCCTTTAGTGGAATAATACTAGTAGAAATGCTCTCCTAGTGACTATGACCTATCTACTCTCAGATTCAGGATCAGGAGCCTCATCAATTGAGCTACCCATGCCTTCTGTGACCTGTCTACTCTCAAGTTCTTGGACTCATTAATAATGTCAGGCATGTCTTCTAACTCATAGGGTAGGCTTAAAGCCAATTCAAACAACAATTGGTTACTCCAATAAATTTGTGGCACTATTGCACTGTGGGCATATTTTTGTAGGTAGATCACTATTTTAACTCACAGGATTCACAGACAGCTGAGACTGATGATTACTTTTCTGCTCTAGTAGCATGTACTGTACCTTCCAGCACTATGAACACTAGTCATTCCTGAAGCTTCCAGTTGAGTGCTAATTCATTTTCTCCACGTTTGCTTATATAATATATGGTGTCTTTAGCAATAGGGAATTACCATCAAATTGTGTAAGGTAACCTATATCATTGACAACAGCCAACATGAAGGTATATAGGACCTCTCTGGCCCAAACCATAAATTTAATTTTTTTGTGATTGAGAAGAATGTGTATGCTAGGGTCTATCTGCCCAAGTTCAAATTATCATTTTATTCTTTATTTAACTCTGAAATTTAGGCAATAACTCTTAGTTTGTATGACGATTTCTGTCATCTGTAAAATTGGAAGGATAAAGGTACCTCGCCTGGAGGAACATTGTGATGAGTAAACTGCTTAAATGGGTCAAGCCCTTTGTCAGTACTTGCGATGTAGCAAATATTCATTCGTTATCCAACAAGGAACAGTTCCTGCACTTACTTCATGATGTGGAGACAATATTTTTACAGGTTGCGTGAAGACCAAATTTTATACCAGAAGCACAGCCAGCCATCATCGTGGTCGCAATAATCCCCTTTTGCTGGGATGGCAATTTCCCCTCCCACTGTTCCATACTGAATGATTTCTGATCAGTAGCTCATGTCTGCCTGTTGCTTTCCAGCAGTCTCAGTCTGTTGAAAACCTGAAGGGCAAAGTTATTCACAGTTTCTTGGATGAAGATTTTAGCTCCCGGTCATATTGTCACAGTTGGTTTTGCATATGTGAAACTACAGTAATTAAAATTAAACTTCTGGAGCCTGGAATCCATTAAAAATGTTTAGCAACATTCAGAAATATATGGTTTGCCCATCTAAATTTGGAACTTAAAAATAATCCAAGATGCACTAGGCAACCAGAGATAAAATATCAAAGACACAACTGAGATGAAGTTTCAAGAAGATCTAACCTTGTAACGGTTTTAATTTTGTTGTTACAATTTTTATTTTTTTTTTCAGAGAAGTTACAGACTTGCAAAAAAGAACCTAAGCAGAATATAGAACTCTTACACAGTGCTGTCACCAAGTGTAAAGTTTTCACAAATGATGACAATTTGAATTGGTTTGATGCATTCTTAAAACTCATAAAACTCATGAAGGGTTATCTTGTATGCCATTAACTTGACTCTAACGCTTACATGATGGGTCAGTATTCGTTTTGTTCAGTTCAGTGGACTTGAACAACTAGACAATATCCTGTAATAACTCTTGCAGGTTATATATAAAATCACTTGCTGTCACTACCAAATGTCCTAAGCACCATCTATTCTTCCTTTGCTACCCTCAAACTTCTAGCAACTGTTGTCTTTTGGTGAGTATTTTCTTTCAACCATGTTTCACAGAGTCTTTTTATACTGCCTACTTTCACTTAATAATGTATATTTAAACTTTTTCCATTTCTTTTTTGTGGTTTGATAAGTCATTTCTTTTTAGCACAGAATAATATCCCTTTTTCGGATGTACTGGTTTGTTTATCTGATCACCCATTGAAGGACGTCTTGATTGCTTTCTCATTCCTGCGACCATGAATGAGGCTCCTATAAATATTCCTGGGTAGGACTTTGCGTGGACGTAAATTTTCAACACATTTGGATAAATACCTAGGAAGGAAATTGCTGAATCTTACGCTAGATTGTGTTTAGCTTCAATAGAGCCTGCCAAAACTGCCTTGCACAGTGCCCTGCGATTTACATCCCCACCAGCAATGAATGAGAATTCCTGGTGTTTCGTAACATTGTGAGAAGACGCTGATGCTCTGAGTTTTGCCACCCTTATAGGTGTGCAGTGCTCCCTAAAGAACCCGATGCTTGGCATGTTCTCAGTTTTCTGCTGGGCTTGTATCTTCTTCAGTGAGATGTCCATTCAGCACTGATGCTTTTTTTTTTCCAAACAAAAATTTTGCTTTGTTTCGTTATTGCTGAGTTTTAAGAGTACTTTGAACAATTTTCATTTGCAAGTCTATGAAATATTTGTTATGTGAATAGTTCCACATAGTATATAATTTCTTTATTATTTTAACACTCTTTCAAAGTACATAATTTTGAAAATTTCATTGTTTATATAGAACAGTTGAAAACTAAATAAAAGCAGTAAGAAAGTGAGGTATTCATTATATTTAATAAAAAAAAAATTTAACCCCGTGTTGGTATAATGTTCTTTTGAATTGTATACACCTTACCCTTGTTCATTCAAATGCTGATTTCTCCTCCCCCCTCTGGTTTCAATTCAGATATTGCATTGTGATACTTATTCTAAGCATCCTGTCTCAACTTGGTGTAAACTTCCAAATAAAGCAACTAGACACAATGTTGAGCAGGGAAAGGAAGTAGGCAGGAGAGGGGAGGAGCCAGAGGACAGGAAAGAGGGGAGGAGTCGGAGGACAGGAAAAGGTGGGAGGAGAGCTTGGATAGAGAGCTGGAGGACAGATCTTGGAACTACTTGCAGAGATGGACTGGACCGAAGATATCACTAAAAGCAAGTATAATGTGGGAAATCTAAATGTTAGGAAACTATGAGGGCTTGGAGGTTTAGGATGGAGTAGCTATTGTCCAGCATTGTGTTCTTGGTTAACTAAATAAACCCAGTGTCTGTGTGGTGATTTGGTTATACAGCTGTTAGGCATAACAGCAAATTTTACCAAAAGATAATCATTAGTAAGTATTAATCACCGCCTACAACACCAATGGATCACACATAGCATGTATATCATTAGACCATATGTACACAGAGAGCTGGCATAGTTACGTGTGTGCAAAGTCATTTGCCTCTAACAATGGAGACATAATCTGAATAATGCTTTGTCAGGTGACTCCCTTTTCCAGACTACAGATTGCACGAGCACAGACTCAGACAGATGCCTGTTGATGATGGAATCTTATAGGCTCTTCGTGCTATTTATGCAGCTGACAAAAATGTTGCATGGTAGACAAGTATATAAACACTAACCCACAGTTTCACACAGTTACAGGTTACTCTGTCTTCAGAATACATTCAGTTCTCTAAGACAGAGGCCCCACCAAACATGTAGAAGTAAGCTACAAGGGAAGAAATGCTGAGAGATGCAGGGGGAGAAGACTCCATTGTATAAAAGCATGTTGTAAAATCCTCATAGCATTTGGCCTCAGTGCCTTCTCTACACTAGTAGACTTACTGCCTGCTAAGCTACAGATTTCCTCAAAGAAGGAAGACAAAGCATCATGAACAGAACAGTAGACAGTCCTGTCTTTCGGCATGTGTAGTCTGTATGACTGGCATGAAAATATAGGCAGTGTGGTCCATTTGCTCTGTCTAGGAAAAGGGGAAGCCTTGTCAAGCTGAAGATTGCTGGGCTATAGAATATTTCTTTGCCGTGATCTAGGAACAAAATGAGGATGCTTTTAAAAATAGTCTTGATCTCAAAGTTATCTATCTCTTGGGCTGCTCCTCCTAGATAAGTGACTCCCAAACAGAAGATAGGGGAGGAAAACTATATGAGAGGTGACTAAATTTGTTATAATACAAAATATTGTTCTAAATAAGGAATAGTAGTAAGGAATTAAATATGACAAAAGCAGAGAATTTTGTGGCAAATACTCAGGATTAGGAGAAGGAAAGTAACTATCTCACATGGAAGCTCATGATGCAGAGCCAGAGTTTCAGTGAGATAGGCTGGGAAAGAGCCTATTCAAGAGCAAGATTGTGTTTTCCGAGATTAACAATATCAAGACTTTGAAATTATCTTCTCTCAGTGCTCAAACAGGAGACACAAAACTGCGTACTTTGTAGAAGTTAATTTATCAACACTGGTTAAAGCATCATGCAAACATTGGTTCAAAACCAAAGCAGCCACCCTACATTTAGGAATACCAACAGCTGCCATGCACATCAAAAACAGGTCACGGACCCTGCTAATCGTATTCCCCTCTTCATTTCATCAAGAACACATATCTAAATTTAGCAAATAAGCCAAAGACCAGGACTTCCAACATTGTCAAAATGTGATGGCAATTAAAATGACACCTCATCTTTGAAAAATTGTATTTTTCAAGCCCTTGACAGTCAAAAACTATTTAGATTATTTATGACATTTCCAATGAGTTAGTAACATTTTTATTACATTACATTTTGCATAATATAATTTGTCACTATTTCTTTATTAAGCTTGTTTTATATTCATAGTGGTCCCACAACACTATATTTTCCTCTTTGTCAGCCCAGAACTTCATTATGAACGATGAGGTTTTATCGTTTCCCAGCGATGCAAATGTCTACAGTGAGTAAGTATCATTATGCAGGAACAGGAATTTAGTTTTCCTCCATTAACCAGGCAGGCTAATGACTCAACAAGTTTATAGCTTACCACAAAATTTGATGGCTCAATGTGAGTTAGAACAAATGAGGATGTTGTGGATGTAAAGATTAGAAAGACACATTTTTTTTCCTTTTGTACATTTTCTAACTTTCCTAATTTGAAGTCCAGTTTTTCATCGTCTTAATGAGTAGGGAGTCCTCCCTTTATCATCTCTCCCAGAGAGAAATATGACCTTAGTTCTCTGCTTTCAGTAGCTCAACACATCATATCCTTATCTCCTTAGATCCAACTCAGCTGGTGGGCAGAATCAGATAGTATGCAGTCACACCTTTAAATCAAAACCTCCTAGGAAAGAGTCAAATGCATTCAGTGTGGGGGAGCATGAAAGAAGGTTCTTATGCTGGACTAAGTCATGTTTCTAAATCCAGGAAAACTAACAAAAGATACATTTAAAACGTGTTTGGTTTGTGCTTCTTTCTGTTTCCAAAGGCGTAGGGTAAGGCAACATTTAATGGTTGACCAGAACGTACGGATTTTCAGGCTTTTTCCAATAACAAATGGGTTGACTGGAACCAAAAGTTCTAGAAAAGTCTTTTTAAAAAACATAGAATGATTCCACATGTCAGAATGTATCAAATTTCCACACATAATACATGGACTACTGAGCATTAGAAGAAACTGGTCTCTTCTACCTGAAGTTACTTGTATTATCCTGAAATTCCAAGACCAGGAAGACATGCATGAGAGTGTACAACATAACTGTAAGAACAAATTCATTTTCTCTGAGTTGTTCCTTGTCAGGTGTTTGTCACAGCAGTGAGAAAGGCGCCATGAGGGGCACATATCTTCATTTATTTACATCACCTCTCATAACTCTACAGTACTTTTTAGTCTTCCATTCACTATAATTTAATCTGTAAATAGCTCAGACCTTGGATGCCATTCCAACCAGTAGCTTTTCTTTATAATTCCCAAATGTTAATACTCATATAGAAGATTAAAATATCGTAAAATGTTACTCTTGCATATTGAGATTTCACCATGCATACTAATCCAAGTTTTTATTTTCTGCCAGACCATTGCAAAAATATTTGTAGATGCTGTTGCTCACAAATATAGTAAACTTTATCTTATTCTTTGAACTATCCCTGTGTTTTATCTTCTAGAGTTGTTATGCATGCCAAGAGATCCACTGAAATGCTGTAGTTAGAGAGGGCACCCTTGTCTGATTCCTTAACTTGGTGTAAAGCTCTGAGTGCTGTGTCAGCAGGGTTTGAGTAATGGTCTGTTATCAGTTTTTTTCATTATTAAAATTATTATTATAATTTACTCATTTTGTATCCCGGATGTAGCCCCCTCCTAGTTTCCTACCAGTCTCACCCTCCCTCCTTCTTTCCCACCTCCATGTTTCTCCCCTAGTCCACTGATAGGGGAGATCCATTATCAGCTTTAAGAAAACTCCTGAGGCAGGAGAACACCAAACAACCTACAAAAACTTTGATCATATGCATATCCTGCCCTCATGACCTGTAGGGGCAAAGGGGCAAAGAAAGAACAGATAGAGCGGACATTGAGGGAATATCCAACCAATGCTGGGGCCAACCCAAGACCCGCCCCATGAAGAGAGGCAACCCCTGAAGCTGGTAATTATGCTCTGTTATGCTTACAGAGAGGAGCCTATCAGAGTTGTCCTCTTAGAGGCTCCACCCAGCAATGGTTTGAAACAGATGCTGAAACTCACAGCCAAATGTTGGGGGAAGCGTAGGGAGTCTAGTAGAAAAGTGAGAATGATTCAAAGAGCTCCACAAGAAGACCAACAGAGCCAACTACCCAAGGCGCAGAGGGGCGAGTGGAGTCTGAAGCACCAACTAAGGACCATGTATAGACTGGACCTAGGTCCTTTGTAACAATGTATTTTAAAGTGCCACATACAACAGATCTGATATAAAAAAGATTTATTGGAGGGAGGTAGAGGGGGGGAGAAAGAAAGAGAGAAAGAGAGACATGGTGGGGGCTCCAAGACAGAAAATGAGGCAGAGAGAGTGCAAGAAAAGAAATTGCAGAGAGAGAGATGGGGGGAGGGGTAGACCAGTTATACCTGAAGCACCTGGCACAGGTACTGACACAGGACGCAGGCAGTGACATAGGATGTTGTCAGAACACTAAAGGCCCCTAAGGGCAGGCCCGTTCAATTACGTACACAACATAAAATCCTCTACAGATATGTAGCCAATGGGCAGCTCAGGCTTCAGGTGAGTCCACTAGTAAGGGGAGCAGGGGCTGTCTCATATGTAAACTGAATAAATAAATTAATTCATTATAAATAAAAGAGAATGTCTTTTCTTTTATTAGCTCAATAAGAGCTTTTATTGTGACTGTTGAATTTGGAAAGCTATATATTTCTGTGTACAGTATGTTTGTCACGCGCCTCTCATATGCTAAGTTACAATTTGCATATAAACCCTAAGAGAGTCTTTGGTTGAACTCAGTTTTGTCATGGAGTTCCATGCTGGCAGATGTTTCTGGGCCTCGTGTGCAAAACTCATGAAATGTTTTTCTGGGTCAGTGAGAAACATATATGCTTTCCTCTTGGAAGTTTTGCAGTTAAGTGTAACTGAGTGGGCAGTACAGAAATATCGTAGAGCCCTTCCCCACCACTCAAGCTCAGTTTCCTCAGTCACTAACACTTAACATCTGTATCCATGCCTCTTACACAAAAAAAATCAATATTTCACATTACTCTTAAGTCCATAGTTAATTAAGTTATCCTTATTTTTTTTCTGAGGTTACTTCCTGAGGCTACACTATTCGGGGTACTTCCTTGCATTTAGTTTGTGATGTTTCCGTAGGCTTCTCTTGAATCTGACAGTTTCAAAACCTTGGTTTATTGCTTGTTTATTTTGTTTTTTGTTTCTTTTATGATCTTAACATTTGGAAGAGCACTAATCAAGAGCATCATGGAGCCCCTTTGTTGGAATTTGTCTGGTGTCCTTTGGCATGATTAGTGGACATGTTAATCATGTGACATCCCTATCCTGTGTTTTCTGACTGGAGGATGGACAACGATTGCAGAAATTTGACTGGGAGTGCCTTGGATATAAAGGCAGGATCTTGACAGCTTTCAGTCTTCTAGCCAACACGAAGGGTACATCTCAACATTATCATGAAGACGTTATCTCTCCGTCTATAACCGCTCAAATATATTCCCTCATTGTCTGAAAATGTCTGTGCCTTGAAGTTTTCTCTCTTGTAAAATTCCTCCTTTATTCCAGACTCTAATCTGAAGTTAGTGTACTCTCCTTACTGGCTAAGGAACACCTACATAATTTACATGTACTTCTTCCCCAATGATTAACTAATTCAGTTGTGTATTTGTATTATTTTGTACTTGCTGTAAGAACAGCAAATCATTATTCAAACCCATTTTACATATAGCCATAGGGGTCCCTCAGTCTACCGATATGCTGTTATGCCCTCTTTGACATTCACCTGTGTGTGTTTGTGTGTGTGTGTGTGTGTGTGTTAATATCTAGCCATATCTGAGCATTAATGTCCATTTTTCTAATATAGAGGTAGCTACTACAGTTCTCTAGGGGCTATAGTTTAAACAGTAAGTTGTCATCTTTTCACTTAGACCTATTTTTATCTTTGAATATCAAATGTGATTCTCCTACAGAATGTATAGCTAGATTTTTCTTTTTACAGAGTCTGTCTTCTGCTCACATTACTGTCATCACCTACACTGTTCCAGTTGTATATCTTGCTTACTTTTATTCTACATGTCACTTTCTACTTTACTTCTGTGATCACCTTTACAGTATATCTTTGTCCAATGAAGCACTTTAACCCTTTAATACTCATTTACTCTATTTTAAGTTTTTTTCTATATCCATTGTTCTTAAGCTTATCATATATATCTAATCAGAATCTACTTCACATTTCTGATAATTTTATTTCAGTGAGATATGTTATTCCTGTACATCTCTACCCATTTCCTCTTTAAAAAACATATATATATATATATATATGTTTATATATATTTTAAAGAATATGTATGCCTGATAATGGATAATATGGCTATTATTTTATGTAACTTAATGTCTATTAAAGTTAATAAGGAACATATATTTTCAGATCAAACTCATTTGTCCTCATTTTTCTCTTTCATCCAAGGTCTTTGATTGAAAACCAGATTCAGGCAGGGTCTTGGCTTGTAGGCCAAGCAAGCTTGATCTGACAGGAATCTTCTGGTCTCAGCCTTTCCTATGATGGAGTTATGGGCCTGCAACCACAGCCCCGATTCCACTTCTCTCTGGTTGATGACAACTGCGTCATTGTAGCAGCTCTATGTGCCTCACCTGGCACTTCTGTTCCCTCATGAATCACTCAGAAATCCCTGATGCTTGAGCCCATCACCAGTCATTCCTTCACATTTCCCATCAGGTTGTTTTGAAAAACACAAATCTGATTCAATTGTTCTTACTTGAAAATGCCAATAATTTGCATGGTACACAGGGCCCTGTGTGATACATACCTGCCTTGTGAGCCTGTAGACAGTGGCACCTAGTCCTCTCAACCCGTTCCAGGGGATCCATCTTGCTTTGTTTCTCATCAGTAGTATGTGACACGCCACTAGGAACCGGACACTACACACTGTGATGTTCCTATTTGATTTCACTGCTTGGGAAATCCCTAAGCTGATCATAAGAGATGGTTTGAATGTTTTGTCTCTGCTTGGGAAATACTTGAGAATTTTTTTTTCAGGAATTAGCTCTTGTTCTGTATTTTCATAGTCATCTTAAGCATAAACAAGTACATTCATTACATTGGATTATAAATGTTTATTTGGTACATTGTTTTTTTCCTTTGTCATCAATCTTTGTGGTTTAAATTCTCAAGTCTGTGCATAAAATGGGTTTGTAAGCAGCAAACGTAATATTTTTCTTATTAATCTTTGAATGCCAAGGAATTGTATAGAATAAATATTTGTAGAAAATGGACTCATCAATGAATTACTTTAAAACTAATGGTGACAAATATCTTTGTCCCGAGCTGCCCTGCAGGTGGCACGCAGAGGATGCCAACGCTTTCTGACTGCATTGCGTCTTCCTATATATTCATCAAAATGCCTGCTGAATTCCATTATTTTATCACTGCTTTCCATTTCTATTATAATTTCCACTTTACCTAAACTTTCGTTTTCAACCTGAAACGAAGTGGCATTCTATAAGAGTAGTACACATGTACAAGTCTCTGGGTTCAGTTCTTAACACTCCGGAAAGAAAGAAGGACGAAGGAATGAAGGGACATGGCGGTGGGATGTAGAGGAAGGGGGAAGAGAAGTTTTGATTTTCTACAATCCTATGTAACCATTTTCTAATTGGGCTATGTTAATAGACTCTCTATTGATTGAGATTGGTTGGGAGTGCTTTTTGTAACAAAAGAAATGAAGTTCTCAACAGGAACATACAATGCTGAATTTCACAGAGCCAAGGAAAAAGCACACACTAGCCATGGATTGCAGTACAGAAAGTTCTACACATTAACATAAGAGAAATGAGGTTTCTGGCCTTAGGCATCAAATTCAATCATTTCATCTCTCCAAGTAGCTCTTTCTCTATTTTAATATCCCCACAGGCACACACTCACAAGGATAGAAATGATGGGAGTGATTTTGAATTTTAAAACCAAATCAAAGTCTAAGTCGAGTACAGAACACAATATTTAGCACACCAGGCTTGGTATCTTCGTAGCTGTTAAGTCTCAGAGAATGAAAGAATCTATTTAAAAGTCATGATAGAATCGTGTTTGCTTATTGAGGTTCCTAATACAATCTGGCATTTGTATTTTAGACACCAACTCAAAAATGGAAATTAACTATACATTTATACATTATACATTAAATTTATACATTAAAGCACTATTATGATCACAAATTGTACATTTATCAATGCTGGTGAATAGGCATTCTGTACAAAGAAACCCAATAAATGTTACGTTCATGTAGTAAACCCAATTTAAAATCAGTTGCAATCTGGACTAGACAATATCATGAAGCCAGCTTCATCATCACTAGAAGATTACTCTAATTAAAGGTGCCACTAACAAGTCTCTCCTGAAAGACACTCAGAATTTCCTATTAGTTATGCATTAATTTAAAAATCATTATTCTGGCATTTAAACCCTCAATTATTTTGTGGTTAAAATTTCACACTTCACACTATCTTGACCTGACCTTATATGACTGGACATAGTGTATTAGATTAAATCTAGATAAAGTTAAAAGGGGGGGGGGGAACTGGAGATGAATGGTTAAGAAAAGAGATGCACAATGAAATTTTAAAGCGCTGAAATGTGCAAGTAACTGTTAGAAAATGGGTAAAACTGGGGGTCTCGATTAATAAGCTAGACACTAAAATCAAGCATCTTGTGGTTTTTCTCATGTGCCAAGTTCCCCCAAAGACATACAAGTTGGAGACTATTAAGGAGGATGAGAGGGAACAACAGAGAACAATAGGCTAGGTGAATATGAGAAAAATACATTATAGAAAGATAAAAAAGAAAAGTCAGTAAGACTACAAAGAAGAAAATAATTGTTTCCATGTAATAATAAAAACCAAGAAAAAAATAAAATAAAATACTACAGCCAACTGGGAACAAGACATAAAACAATACCCCAAGTTTAAGATTTTAACATTTGTGTAGTCATTTAAACAGAGAGAGAAAGAGAGACTGCAGTCCCTTTCCTTTCCTCAACAATGTATTTTTCGTCATAATCTAACAAAGTCTTTCATGTTTGTACCTTGTAGGAGGCATCAGGCGAGTGAGGTATGAACAAAGGAAAAGCAAATAAAAAGGTGCTTGATAGGTTGGGCAACACTACAGCCTGTACAAACTATCTTCTCAAAGACTGACACTGGAAACGTTTACGTGGCTCAACAGTAAAGGGACGCACCCCTGAGATGTCAGCTTTAAGTGTCCCCAGAGATCAGTAAGAACCACACACATCAAGAGGAGAACACAGGTAGGTAAGTATTGATGCATGTGGGAAATGGGACAAAAGCTCTGCAGAAATTAGCTGATGCTTCGCCACTAAACTAAAGTAAAAGTTTTAGTTACCCATGACCCGATGTTAGATTTTGAAATATGTAAGTGGGATGGATATATGAAATATAAACAGCACAGTCTCTACTCTAGGTATATAGGCTCTTTGATAGCTTCTAAGAAAACCCCAGTATCTAATAGCATTTTCTGTCAAGAGGGCTGAGAGTAAATTACACATACTAAGAAAGCATGTTATATAGGTAATGCATCTGGTCATTCATGAGTAATACCTACCTTATTCTCTGATAGGATCCAAATTTACACATGTAGCAGGACGCCCAGGAACATATAAAAAAGAAATCCCTTGCAATCATAACACAAATAAAGAGCATCACGTCTCTATTGTTCCCACACTGAGAAAAGGTTACCTCAGCTATGAAACGGAAACACCATCGCCTAAATATCGTGTGGTGTGCAGCGTTACTGTGCAACCAAACAGAACAGAAATAGCATCTGCATCCCAAGAAACACCTTTTCGCGTTAGTGCAGTAATGCATAGTGATAAGGGCATAAACAAAATAGTCTGAACCAAGTACATTGTTCGTCCATTCAAGACAGCTGATGGAGAAGACATTGGTAAAGCACTCGAAGCTGGTTGGATGCAAGTTCCTCCTGCAGGGGCCCGCATGTGCGTGTCGGTCCTCACGAACTCATTTACCGGTGGTTCGTGCTGCCCTGTGCCAGGCATTATGTTTGGTATTATTCGGTGGAGCACAAAGTGGATATTTTGATCTCGTGGATTATTATTTAATAAAGAGGCAGATGCTATATGAATAATTACATGAAAATCTATAATTGCTTATGACAAATAATACAACGTGAAGGTAGAGTGTGATCTTGCCCTGTACAGGAAACACAGAAGGCCTTCTAAGGACGTGACATCCAACCAGACAAAAGAGTAGGGTACATGTTATATTCGGGGGAATTGCTTCTCTTTGCCATTATTTTCTAACAAAAAAAAAAAAATCTGATAATTTCGTATTTTATTTCACTGGCCTTTATTCATATGTAAAAATCTTTATTTTTTGTGCATTTTAAATAAGTAGATAATGTTTTCTTACTGTTTTCTGTCATCTTGTTTTTATGGCTTTTAATGTATATGTTTTCAAGAAAGGGTGTCTCTGTGTAGCCCTGGATGTCCTGGACTCACTTTCTATACATGCTTTCCTCAAACTCACAGCAATCCACCTGTCCTTGCCGCCTTTAGTGCTGGGATTAAAGGCGTCTGCCACCAGGCCTGGCTTTATGGTACATTTTTATCAGCCAAAAGTTTGAATTTTGTACATTCATCAAGATCAAAAACAGGCTGAATGTATCAGCACTTTATTTGTGAAAATTAAACGCATCTTGCTTTTGTATTTTGTAAACATGTTAATTTTGCCTAAGGTTTAAAAATTATGTGCCCAGGTTGTTCCGATGTGTTCATAGTTTGGATGTCTGTCTTTATTTGCTTCAATTTTAAATTGAACATATTATTATGTGTACACACATGATAGTGAGGTGTACGTTTCCTAGGACATGTATGGAGGTCAGAGGACAGCCTTTTGGAGTTGAGTCTGTCTTTCCACCTTTATGGGCTCCAGGGATTGAGTTCAAGTCTCCAGGCTTTTGTACCTTGTTAAACAAGCTCATCCACTCTCTTTATTCTTTTTTTTTTTTTCCTGTTAGATTTTATCTTTTAGAGGACAGACAGGCAGTGCAATTTCCATTTTTTGTATAGATAATAAATTTCCCTATCAACATTTATGAAAGTGTTCATTATTCCTCCAGAAAGTGAGATGTCAGTCCATCATCAAGGTTCAAGAGCACTGCTATAGATAATCCTAGACCTTTACGGTATCTTTCCATATGGTAAGACAATTATTCTCCAGGTGGACTTCAAGTCCCAAAGTCTGTTCATAAACTACATTTTATTTTCATGACAAACATTAAAACTTTCTTATGATCATTTATGAATTCATGTCATTAGAGTAACTAATGTTTCAAGTCTAAATTTTGATGTTTTTGTATTTTAAACACAAAAACACTACATAAGAACAGATGATGCTTCATTTGTTTTGCAATTTTATGCCTTTCAGAATCATCTGAGTTTCTCCTTCCTCAGATATGTGACATTTATTTACCGCTGGAGCCTCATGCACAGGAGAAAGGTGAGATATTCTACCCAAACCACAAACTGTAAAGTTAGTCGTGGTTAGCGGAGGACGCCGAGAAGGAAGTTTCTAAAGCAGAAACAGCTCTGGTGGACGACAGTCGCTTGTCCGATACAGGCTCTACACCGGCATAGCTGGTGCAGCAGACTTGACCTGTCATTCTACCCCCACAGACCCTGCAGAGAGCGGCAGGAGCCAGCTTTTGACAACTCAAGACAGACGCAAAGTAATTTAAAGGCAGTTACTTTTCTTTTCTTTCACTTTTTGTATCTGCCTGTTGCATCTGCTTCACGTTTTAAAAATTATTTATGTACTTGATCGTTTAATGTACATTGGCATTCTTCCTGCTCGCCTGTGTGTGAGACTGTCAGACACCCTGGAACTGAGTTGCAGACAGTTGTGAGCGGCCTTGTGGTTGCTGGGAGTTGAACCCGCAGGTCTTTGGGAAGAATAGAAAGTGCTCTTACCTGCCGAGCCATCTTTTCAGCCCATTGTGCTTCACTTAAAAAAAATAAATAATTAGATTTATTTGTTTATTCATCTTATATCCCAATCACAGCCCCCTTCCTTTTCTCCTTCCAGTCCCACCCTCCCAACCTCTTCCCCTTTTCTCCCCCTCCTCTTCTCCTCAGAAAAAGGGAACCCTCCTTTCAAACCCACCCCAGTACATCAAGTCAAATCAAAAATAAGCACATCCTCTTCTACTGAGGCCAGAAAAGACAGCCCAGCTAAGAGACAGTGATCTAAAAGCAGGCAACAGAGTCCGTTTCAGCAATCCCTGCTCCGCTGGCTAAGGAAACCATATGAAGACCAACGTGCCCATTAATTACATATAGTTCATGTGCCGAGGTCCAGTCCATGCATGCTCTTTGATTGGTGCTTCAGTCTCTGTAAGCACCTATGGGCCCACGTTAGTTGACACTGTTGCTCATCTTGAGGAGTTCTTGTCCCATCTGGGACCTTACATCTTTCCTCCTACTTCTCCACAAAACTCCCCGAGCTCTGCCTATTGTTTGGCTGTGAGTCTCAGCATCTGTTTCCATCAAACTGGTGGGTAGAGCATCTCAGAAGACAACTATACTAGGCTCCCATCTACAGAGTATCATTAATAGGGTCATGGCTTGGCTCTCTTCCATGGAGAGGGTCTCAGATTGGACAAGTCATTGGTTGACCATTCCCTCGTTCTCTGCTCCATCTTTATCCCCGCACATCCTGCAGGCAGGGTAAATTTTGGGTCAAAGCTTTTGAGGGTGGGTTAGAGTCCCCCTCCCTCAACTGGAAGTCCGCCTGGCTAAATGGTGGCCACTTTATTCTCCGTGTCCCCCGCAGTTAGGAGTCTTTGCTAGCATCACCCCCCAATCCTCCCAGGAGCCTACTCGTCGCATAGCAGCAGCTTGTCTGAAAGACTTCCTTCTGGCTTGGTTTCTCTGCTCTTTCCGAGCCCCTTGGCCTCCCAGCCCCTTTCTCTCCACATCTGATTCACACCCTTGCTTCCCTCTTCAAACCCTCTCCCACCAAGTTCCCTCTCTTCATCCACTTTCGATGTCCATTCTATTTCCCCTTCTGAGTAGGAGTCAATCATTCTCCCTAGGATCCTCCTTGTTACTTAGCTTCTTTGGGGCTGTGGGTTGTAGTTTGCTTGGCCTGTGCTATGTGCTCAGTTATAAGTGAATATTAGCCGTATAGTACAGGATAACCATACTGTGCTTTCTTGTTTAAAACTACATTTTGCAGGTATTTTGTCCCATTACACTTGAAAATACTATATTTTATGTTCTATTAACCTTCATATATTGATCTAATTTTGATTATTCATCTTTTTATTAACGAACACTCTTTTTTCTTCTGCTTTCATAATTTTTAATTTTTTCTCTTCTTTTTTCCTTTACTGTATTTTAGTAGTATGTTGATTTTTAAAATTAATATTTCCCATCTTCTTCCATTTATCTAACTTATTTTTTAACTGAATGTGTTGTTTATGTATAACTGCAAAAGAAAGAATAAAATTACAATATTTATAGAAAAATTATAGAATGGGGCATTATCATCATCAGGCTAAGCAAAACACATCACTCTTAGACAAATGAGGAAAAATATTAGAATTAAAATGGTACATTATAAAATATAAACTACAAAAATAAGCTGTAAACCATGACACAAGCAAAAGGATATACTATGTATAAAAATTAAACAGCATCCATAAATCCACCTGTATTAAGAATGAATATGGATTCTACAACCTAGTAAAAGGCAGAGATATTCAGACTTAATGTAATATGCAAACTAGTCTTTGTAAGGATAAATTTCAGACTTAGTGATACATATATGTTGAAAGAAAATGTATATCATGTAAACAATAACTATTATAAAGCCTTACTGACTATACCAATATCAGACAGAAAAAAAAAAAAAAACAACTGCAGAATAAAAGTGCCAGTAGAAATGAAAAGAGACATTTTGTAATAAGGCAATTAAAATGCATAGAGCCAAACCAGTAGAATGATGTGAAAGAAAAGATAATTAAATAATAATACTTTAAAAATCTGATATCCTACTTTCAAAATCAGATACAATAAACAGGAAAAAGTCTGAAAAGAAACAAAGGAAATACAAATCTTGAAAATTTCTCTAATCCCACCAGACTCAGATCAGATCAGAACACTTTCCCAGCACCATCAAGCACTCATCTCAAGTGCAAGGGAAATATTCTCCAGGGCACTTTGCCGGGTTGAAAAGAAACCCCAATAAAGAAAGTATTTAATCAGACAAATAAATCTCTTCACTTGTAATGTCACTATGCTAAATATTAAAAAAGAAAAACACTTGGAAAAGTTAGAAACATATGGAAATTAACACAGTTCTAAATGTATATGATGTAAAAGAAAAATTATACAATACTCTGTCTGATAGGAGTAAAAATGAAATCATGACATCACAAAATCAATGGGAATTATAGAAATATTTGTAGCAATAAACACTTACTTGAGTGTAGGCCAATAACTTTATAATCCAACTTTTTTCTAACATTTAGAGTGAATTTATATTTAATAAAGTAGATAAAATAATTTAATGAAGAAAGAAGTCCAAGTGCTTTTGTTGAGACAACTGGCTATACACATAAACAATGCAAATCACCAACCCTTACTTTCTACCTCATGTCATAAGGAAAAATTAATCAACAAAACTTTGCATAAAACTAAAAAGGAGGTACACATAGACAACTCTTTTTAAATTTAATTTTATTAATTACACTTTATTCACTTTGTATCCCCCCATAAGCTCCTCCCCCCTCCCCTCCCAATCCCGATCCCATCCTCTCTCCCCTTTCTTTACTCATGCCCCTCCCCAAGTCCACTGATAGGGAAGGTCCTCCTCTCCTGCCTTCTGATCTTAGTCTCTCAGATCTCATCAGGAGTGGCTGCATTATCATCTTCTGTGGCCTAGTAAGGCTGCTCCCCACTCAAGGGGAGGCGATCAAAGAGCAGGCCAATCAGATTATGTCAGAGGCAGTCCCTCTTCCCATTACTATGGAACCCACTTGGACACTAAACTGCCATGGGCTACATCTGTGCAGGGGTTCTAGGTTATCTCCATGCGTGGTACTTGGTTGGAGTATGAGTCTCTAGGAAGACCCCTGTGTTCAAATTTTCTGGTTCTGTTGTTCTCCTTGTGGGGTTCCTGTCCTCTCCAGATCTTACTATTTCCCTCTTCTTACATAAGATTCCAACTCTTAATGCAGAGGATTAAGTCCCTGAGACTCTTTGTAAAAGTATATTCCTAACAAAAAAGATGTCATTAGACATGGTCAGAATTAAGACAACCCTTGCATTGAAGACTATGTATAAACTGAATTAAAAAACAACCTACAAATAAAATATATGATGACAGAATATTTAAAAGGACCTAACATAAATTAATAATTGAAAGACAAAAAAACATACAGGCAATGAATGCAAACAGGCGTTTTCCAGAGGTTTTATAAAAATGACCTCCTCACAAGAAGATAGAAAGGTATTCAGGGGACCTCAATAGGTCAAGAATTTTCCTTTTCTAAGTGGAATGTAATAATAAAAAAAAACTTTTAAGCAAATATGAATGCTGGGAAGCCTCTAGAGTCTTTGGAGTCCTTGCACATTGCTGGGGGGATGAGAAACTGTTTAGCTGCTTTGAAACAGATTGTGGCAGGTTCTTCAATGTGTTAGATATAAAGTAAAAACAGAACCAGCAAATCTAGGAAAAAAGGAAAGCATGCAACAACTTAAAATCACATACAAGAATGGACTTAGCAGCCTTACACATAATCAAAACAAACACAGAAATGTCTAAAATGCCCACTCATCTCTAGATGGATAAATCAATGTTGATATACCCAAACAGTGGAACATTCTTAGTCAATAAAATGAAAGAAATAGTATAAAAAGTAGAAAATCATTAAAAAACTGTGATTGATGACTTAGTCATAGAAGATGAGATGTCTGAAAAGCAGATTCACAGAGTCGTGAAGCTGATGGAATCCTTGTCACATGGTAGAGACTGGACAGACAGAGGATAGTGATGGTTTCACAACTCTACCAATAGGCTTCCAACATCCTGTACACTTTAAATAGGTAAACTTTTATGTGTAAACTGTAAATACAGTTTCAAGCTGGAATTGGAATGTAAAAATAATTTAATAGTAACAACAACAACAACACCTCTTTTGCAGGGTTGGAAAGATGACTGGAAGGCACTTACTGCTCTTTCAAATGACCCAGTTTCAGTTCCCAGCCCTCAAAACTGCCTGGAACTCCAGCTCCAGAGGAACAAATGCCCTCTTCTGACCTCTGCAAACTGTTATAACTTTCTCTCTCTTTCTCTCTCTCTCTCTCTCTCTCTCTCTCTCTCTTATACACAAAAATAAATAAATAAAACAATTATTTTAAAATAGCTAATTTTTTCGGCAGTACAGTTTTCTGTATTACTGTGAAGGGTTTATACACAAAAATTGATGGCTTGAGAAACCAGCCTTTGACTACCAAAAGCATCTTCTTAATCTTTAGGCTCTGCTTATTTTGAGTGGAGATGTCTGTACTTGGAAATTATTTATGAATATCAATAACATTCAAGTAATTTTAAGGTCATCATTTTAATGATTTGAAGTGTCCAATTCAATGACTTCTGGTGCATTTATACTGTACAAGCCCCAACTTAGGCACAACAACAAGACAGCTGCAGCAATACAAAATTAACGCCAATATCTACAAAATTACTCCTATGCTTCTTTGACCTCTGCCGACTACAAATTTTTGTCCTTTCTCTATTACTTACTTACTCTGATTTCCTAAATAAATGAAGCTGTATATTTTTTTGCTCTTCCTTTTTTAAAATTAATTTTTTATTTATTAAAATTTATTCACTTTGTTTCCCAGCTGTTCCACCCTCCTTCATCCCCTAAGAATTCCACCCTCCCTCCCTCTTCTCTCATGCCCCTCCCCCAGTATGCTAATAGGGGAGGTCCTCCTCCCCTTCCATCTGACCCTAGCCTACCAGGTCTCATCAGGACTGGTTGCATTATCTTCCTGTGTGGCCTGGTACAGCTGCACTTCTCCCAGGGGGAGGTGATCAAATAGCCAGGCACTGAGTTCATGTCAGAGACAGTCCTTGCTCCCCTTACTAGGTAACCCACAAAGAGGCTGAGCTGCCATGCGCTACATCTGAGCAGGGGTCTAGGTTATCTCCATGCTTGGTCTTTGGTTGGAGTATCTGTCTTTGCAAAGACCCCTGGGCCCAGATTTTTTGGTTCTGTTGCTCTCCTTGTGGAGCTCCTGTCCCCTCAAGGTCTATCTCCCCCTTCTTTCATAAGATTCCTTGGTCAATTTTCAACTTTTAATTTAATCTATAAACTGTTTAATTTTTATTTATTCTCTTGCCTTTTATATGGTACAAAAAGTATTTCTGTGATTAAAACCATTACTTTTCATGCAAATATTAGTTCTCTCAACACCGTATATTAAAAAGATCCTTTTTCCTAAGGAACAATTCTCATACACTGGAGGGAAAACATTTGATCATGTATTTTTTTTTTCACTTTAATTCTAAGCTTTCTGCTTAATTGGCCTATATTGCACTTTTTATACTCCAAAACACATCATTTTGAATATAACTGCTTGGTAAGATAACTCCTTCTAATTCTTGTTTTAGAATGATTCATTTTATTAATTTATGTATATAAGTGTTTTGCCTACAAGTACATGTGTGTGCACCACATGCGTGTCTGGTGCTGTGGAGGTCAAAAGAGGGCACTGGATATCTTGAAACTGGAGCTATGGAAAGTTGTGAGCCACTGTGTGGGGACTGAGAATTGATCCTGAGGTCCTGGAAGAGGAGCAAGAGCTCTTAACCAAGCTAAAGTAAGTTTTGAAACAACAACAAAAAAAGGGAAGCCTTTTAGCGATCCCCATCAATAAACGAAACACTTGTGATAATTATCCTGTAAAGAGGAAAAGTAAATTTTGGCTCCTGTGTTTGATAACTGAAGCTCTTGGTGGATTGGCTCCAACAGGTTGGGTTTGTGATGAGTTAGTGTAGCCTGCCAGGACCATCACTCCAAGGTTACATCCTGAGTCAGGAAGCAGGGAAAGAGGTACTGGCGTCCCATAGTTCCCTTTAAGTGTACTTTTTAGTGACTGGGAATACCATTAGGCCTTACTTCCTAAAAGTTCCAACACCTCTCAGTAGCATCCCCTTAGGTTCTAAGACTTTACCCCCATGGTGCTAGAGGAGGCTTTCAAGCTCTAAATTTCCATGCCCTTTCACGGTTGTTTTAGTTCCTCAAAGCCCATCGTGTTTCTGTCTGACTTTGGGGTGTTTCATTTGTTTGGTTTTCTCTGTTACATTCACTGAATGCAACAGCATGCATGATTAATACAGAGAAGACTGACTGGCTTATAGTGCAAATCTGAAAACCCAAGACAAGGTGGCGGTGGTGTCTGCCTAGACTCGTTTTCTTACACACATGCACATCACACAGCATCCCATTCTGACAGGCAAGCGAAGCTCCCTAAACAAGCCTCTCTCCTGACAACATACTAGTCCTCTTACCCATCCATTGGCATGAGTGTGTCCGTTCATCACAGAGACGGAGGCTGTACAAGCCCGTCACCTCCAGATAACCTTCTGTCAGCATTGTTGCATTGGACACCAAGTTTGCAATGCATGGCTTTTGAGGGAGGTATGAAAACCATTGCCATGAGGTTGCAGGGTGTAGACTACTTTGCTAGCACCCACTCCTTAACTACACTGGGGGTTTCAGTCCAGGAGCATGAAATATGCTGTTATCTGTTTATATGCCATTTAATTTTTCTGCAGAACTCTGTACATTTCGTTGTATAAACCTTTCATCTCATTGGTTAAGCTGACTCCTAAATATGTGATCCCTTGTTGATGCAGTGCAATTGCCAGCCTCAGTTACTCACCATGTGATTCACCGTTGTTGTGGCAAGGACAACTAGAGCTTGTAGGTTGCCTTTATGTTTCTTTTGTCTTTGCCAGGTTCGTTTGAAGATTTCTGGCAGCTCTTCAGAATTATCTGTGTTTGAAATTACATTTTTTTTTCAAACAGGAATTTTTTAATCGTTTCTAACTCAAATGACTTTTTCATTTCTTTTTTCTTTTGATGTTTAAGCTTGATCTTTCTATCCTTTGTTTTGAATTGACATGCTGAGACTATATAGCCTTGGCCTGTTCAGAGGAGGTGGGATTAGCTTTTCAACACTGAATGTGATATTCATGACTGCTACCAAATCTCATTCTCTTCTATAGTTTCCATCTTTAACTTTCTTTTCTAATGTGATTAATCATGAAAATGTGCTAAATGTTGTCAAATAACTTTTCTCTTTGTAGCAACTGCAAGGACCATGTGAACATTTTTCTGCATTCTCTTAGCATGCTATGCTGCACAGATTTTTTCACTTGCTGATCCATCTTTGCATCCCAGGAATCAAACCCAGATGATATTGTGTCTGATTATTTTAAATATCTAGTAAAACTCAGTTTATATATTTAGAGTATTTTGCAACACTATTTATGAAAGATATTTACTTCTAGGTTTTTAATGTCTTTTTTTTGTTTTGTTTTGTTTTACACTATTAGATAATGTAGTAATGGAGAGAGTGTTACCTTCTAAATTTTGGCTCATATGGAACAAACTGTTCATAGTAGCCTCTTGCTCCATTTCTATAGAAGTAGAAATATCCTTGCTTTTCTTTATCTGGCATTCAAGTCTTTTCTATTTTTTCAAGTCTGTTTAGACAAAGACTTGTCACTTTTGTTCACCTGTTTAGAAACTAACATTTGAACGGCATTAAGTAGTGCACACTATCTGTCCTACAAGCACGTGGGAGGTACAGACAGGGATCCAAGTGGTCAAAGTCATTACCAGTTGTAGATGGAGCTCAAGACTAGTCTGGTCTGCATGGGATCCTGAAGAAAGAAAGACGTGGGAGGAGTAAAATACAGGAAGAACGGGACAAGAGGAAAATTATTTTGGTCACACTGATTTTTCTCTATAGTTTTTCTATTCCTTTCTTCATATGGCTTTACGTCACTAAGTTTGCTTCCTTCTATAAGCTCCCTCAGCAGCGATGGACAGCTAATGGCACCCTCTGTTTTTCTGAGGGCATTCAGTTTCTCCCTTTGTTTTTGAAAGGTAATTTGGCTGACTTTTTTTTTAACTTTAGAATTTTGAATATTTATAGCTGAAATCTGATAATTCATTAAAGATTCTTCTGTGGTAAGATTTTCCTTCCTTGCTACTTATAAGATTCATTCTTTGTCTCTGTCTTTCATAATTGTCATAATAATGTCTTCCTGTGTCGCTTTGAATTATTATTATTTGACTGTTGAGCTTCTAGAATGCTCAAAACCACCTCTCTCGTCTAATCTTAGAAGTTTCCTGAAATTATTCTTCAATTATATTCTCTACTTTCTTCTCTTGACCATCCCTATCCCCACCACCCCCAGAATGCAACGTTCCATTCAGGGTTGTTCCAGCGGCAGCTTGGTCTCCGCTCACTTTTCTTCGTGATTTTTCCATATATTCTTGACTTTATCATTTGCAATCATCCTATATAGTTCATGGAACCTTACTACTGCTTGGTCAGCTCTGTTGTAGAATCTCTAACAAGTTTTCGGCAATTGTAGTTTTCCATTTTGGAATGTCTTTTTTGTTCTGTTTAGATTCTTGAGTTTTTCATCTGTATTTCTGCTTAGTGCATACACTGTTCCTACGACTTACTCCAGATCTTCCTTTGGTTCTTTGTGTGACTATGAATCTTTTCACATGTTTGCCCAGTAGATCTGCTGTCAGGTATTTTCAGGGACGATTCCTATTAATTATTTTTCTTTAAATAAGACAAATTCCTATGTTATTTTTATTCATTGTGCATTTTATTGTTGTTGTTGAATACTGAACACTAGACTCTAATACAGTACTATCCCCTAACCTGAGAGTTTGCTGTTTTCTGTTATTATTTTTTTGTTTGTTTGTCTTTACTATTTTTACAAGTTACTGTTTCAACGTTTGCCTTGAGTTATAAATTTAGAATTTTCTAAGACTGTTTATTTCCCGCAGCGTGCACAGTCACTTTCTCACTATTCCCGTATATAAAGTGGCTTTTTAATATTTAGATTAAATCTAGATTTCAAATTGGCATGATGGAGGAGGAATGAAAAGTGGAATTGTACTGACCTTTTAAGCCACCAGATACCATATTAGCACAATAGACGGGTTTGCTTCCATGAGGAAAGATGCAACAAACATTGGTGTTCTCCCTCTTGTACCTCTATGGTCTGAATCAGCACTCAGTGGCTTGCACCTGCAAGTCTGACATTTAAAGAACAGGGTCTTTCCCCTACCCTGTCTCCTGAAGACTGCAGATTACCCAGACACAGAGCTGTCCAGCACGGAAGTTGAGAGGGAAATGGGTAACTGCTTCTGTGTTAATTATTGAAATGAAATGCAGTACACCAGTCTTACCTCCCATGGGGCTTTGCTAGGCTTTAATAGACTCCAGACATCTAAAACTGTCACATTAGACAGGCTCTTCCAGTAGAGCTGTTGTCTGGGCACTGACAAATTCCTGCTGCTTCCCATTCTGCCATCTTGCCAGAAACACTTTTCTAGGCATATCAGCTTGGTTTGTTCTTTTTTTTTTGTTTGTTTGTTTTGTTTTGCTATATTGGAGACTTGTTTTCAATTATCTTGAAAGTACACGCAGAAGCAGAATTGCTGAGTAATGTAGTAACTGCATGTTCAATTTTTCAGAGAACTGCCAACCTGTAATACAGTGTCTCATTACTTCCACAAATGTTATAAATTGAAAATTAGAGTGTCTTTTGATTGTAACATCACTCTGTGAACTACTGTTTACAACCTCTTTTTTTGTCTGCCTTGACATGAACCATATTTTATTCATCAAACAATACCTAAGTGCAATATGTTTTCTATAATGTCAGGATATGCTAAGATTCATATGTGTTGTCATTCAAAACAATCCTAACTCAGATATGTTGACTTTGTTTATGTCCACATCTAATTACATAGGCTCACTGAACAAAAAGTGAGTAACTTCAGAATTGTAAGTATGGTGTCCTTAAATATATTGAGTTACTGGTTCTATTGTGTGTAGACTTCTCGAAATCTATGCTACAGATTTCAAAAGCACATTTGATGAATACATTTATTCAATCACAGTGGATTTTCATCCCTGTTTAAAGGTCTCTGTTGTGACTGTGACAAGGTTTGCAACTGTCATCTCATCTACATTTATAAGTAGCTGAAAAGATTATTTGGACTAGATACACAGCCATTCAATAAAATATAAGCACACATCTGATTCTTTTCCAATACCAAAAGAATTATAACTGAAAAAAATTTAAACCTTAATAAATCACAGAGATTTGTTCGTGCCTTACCATGCAGGACAAGCATGTCTTTTAATTTGAAATACTAATTCCTTCTCAGGGAAACACATTGAGCCTTCCCTGTGTATTTCCTTCTTTTGTTTGATTTTTATGAGTGCTTTCCTACTTACATGAGCTAAGATATAATTATTGTGTTTGCCAAAGATTTAATTGATGATTTGACATTAAAATAAAGGACATACTAAGAATTAAGGAAGGACATCAACAAACGTAGTTTTCCATCATGATTGTAGCAAGTAAGACAGCCATCAGGAAATAATTTCAAAGACATAAGCATGTGCCATAGTATAAAGAAGCCAGCTGAATCCAGTTGTGGTTGAAATAGATTTTATCTAAGCAGAGAGTGGACTGTGCAGCTACTTAAATAGTCTAACTTGGCAATGTGGGAGTCACTGTTTTTTCATCCCATGGGCAGAACCTCTGAGTCCAATGTGCAGAAGCAGGTATGAATGACACATCCGGGTATACCATACACTCCTCTGGAGATGGGATCTGCAAGCAGGCACTGGTGAAATACACCCATTGTGAGACACATCCTGTTGGGCGCAAGGTTCTGAATCCTCTCTCATCTAGCCTTCTAGACTTTCTAAATAGAACAAGAGCTAGAACTTGAAAAACTGTCTCAGTCTGGGTCTTAAAATCAAAAAACAAATATCCTGATAGGCACGGAAAGGGGCTACTGGGAAGACAGAATAGTAAGAAGACTCTATACCTACCTATCTCTAGCTCTATCATTTATATCTATATCAACATCATGTGTCTATAGCTATAGGTAGATATCTATAGATATATAGCTATGTCATCTATATCCTCATCTATATCCATATATGTATATATATTTATATGTAGATAAAGATACAGATGAAATATATATAAATGAACAAATGTGTAATTAGGAAGTATACATGAGTAGGAAGAAGGAGCATATACATGTAAATATATAATTATGAAGTATATATAAGTAAAGAAATGGTATATTTTCATTTTTTGCAGGAAACATTCTTATTCCCCTTTTATTGGAAATTGATTTTTATCACATAACAATTCCTGATTATGATTTTCCCTTCCTTTACTTCTTCCAGTTCCTACCCACTACCCCTCCAATCTATATGCACTCCATTTCTGATCTCATTTCAATACAGCATTTGAATAAACAAGGGTAAATTGTATACTTTCCACAAGAACATTATACCAACATTTAGTGATTTCCTTTAGATTGCTTTCATACATGTTTGTATTTTAAGTACCTTCTACTGCATTAGGTTTCCATACTACCCCTCTAATGGTCCTCAAATTTAGCTATCTCTGTATTCCTTTGCTCATTCCTCTCTCTCTATACTTCCTCCCATGATCTTCCTGCTCCAGTGGGAAGAATTCTATTCAATTTCCCTTTTCTATGGAGATCTATTTGTCCAGCCTATTCCCTTACTCTATAGCTAACTTCAGTAGTTCTATAGATTTTAACATGGTTATCATTGATGTAACAACTAAAATTTACATCTAAGTAAATACACACCACGTTTGTCCTTCTGGCTCTGGGTTACCTCACTCAGGATTATTTTTTCTAGGTCCATTCTTTTACCCTGAAATTTTAGGATATCATTTTTTAAACAACTCAGTAATAGTCCATTGTATAAATTTTCACATTTTCTTTATCCATTCTTTTGTTGAGGAACATCTAGGTAGTTTCCAATCTCTGGTTATTATGAATAGAGCAGCAATGAATATGGTTGAGCATGTGTCTCTGCTGTAGACTTGCCATTCTCCATTCAGCAATGGAAGCTCAGATCAGGGGAGACTTTTCAGAATCCCTGAGAAAAAGGAGTCTATCATCATAGACCAAGCACAAATGATTTGTTATCTGGAAATGATGGACTTTGTTTTTATCCAGAAGAGTCCTACATAGGCTGAGGCATCCTTTGAGCATATGCCCAAAAGTGGTAGAGCTGGATATTGAGGGTACATTCATGTATACATATATAAACAATTAATGAAAAAAGGCCATGAATTTGGAAGCTTTTGAGGGAGGAAAGGGAGAAATGATGCAATTGTATTAAAATCATAAAAAAATAAAAGAAAAAATTAAAAAAATAAAACTACCATATGACCTAGCTATTTCACTTCTGAGAGTATAATCAGATAATGCTAGACCATATTACAGATATATTTGCATGTCTGTATTTTTGCTGCTTTATTCACTATAGCAACAAATGAGGTTAACCACATTATCCATCAACAGATGGATCAGATAATGTAAACCTGGTATACATACAAAATGGAATTCTCAAATCCAGAAAAAAAACCAAATGTTTTCATAAGCATATCATAGTCAATAATATATACATATATATTATATTTATACATATGTAGTTATATATGTGTAGGTATGTATATGTAGGTACAGCATAGTATATATATGTGGGTGAAAGAAGGGGGAGATAGAAAGACCTGCCTGGAGGGGACAGGAGCTCCACAAGAACAACAGAACCAAAAAAACCTGGGCACAGGGGTCTTTTCTGAGACTGATACTCCAACCAAGGACCATGCATAGAGATAACCTAGAACCCCTGCACAGATGTAGCTGATGGCAGCTCAGTGTCCAAGAGGGTTTCCTAGTAAGGGGAACAGAGAATGTCCCTGGCATGAACTCAGTAGCTGGCTCTTTGATCACCTCTCCCTGAGGGGGACACCTTAACAGGCCACAGAGGAGGACAATGCAGCCAGTCTTGATGAGACCTGACAGGCTAGGGCCAGAGGGAGGAGAAGGAGGACTGCCCTTATCAGTGGACTTGGGGAGGGGCATGGAAGGAGAAGAGGGAGGAAAGGTGTGATTGGGAGGGGATAGGGAAGGGGTCTACAGCTAGCTGGGATACAAAGTGAATAAATTGAGATAGATGATAGACAGATAGATAGATAGATAGATAGATAGATAGATAGATAGATAGATGATAGATAGATAGATAGATAGATAGATAGATAGATAGATAGATAGATAAAGAGAAAATAAGGAAGTAAATATTAGGTGTTGAGGAAAGATTAATTCCAGGTAATAGACACAGGAGACATAAAAGAAGATATAACACCAATTGTTTTTCTGATTTTAATCATATACTAGATTTTTTTCATTGTCATTGGTGTATGTGTGTGGTAGATAAGTACATAAATATAATTAATATTGAAAGTGTAAAATCCATTGTGATTCTCCACACCTTCAGAATATTTATTCTAACTATATACAAAATTAACTGAAATAAATAGACTTTGGGTCTGGATAATTATGCATGTTTTTCTTGTTGATGGTATTTTTAATTTAAAAGTTCCTTGATCTCTCCCTCAGCTCCTCCGCATCCAATATCATAGTCTTATTCTCAGTAGTTTAATCAAATAGAACCGGAAGGAAAGCAGACTTTGCTATATTAATATCTGACAAGACAGACTTCAAACCAAAACTGAAAGAAGGCTTAGAGATGAATATTTTATTTTTATGAGAGGAACAATTAATGAAGAAAACATTACTATCTTAACATATATACACCAAACTCTGGTGCTATCAATTTCATAAAAATTCTGTTAATGTAATTAATGACACATATTAACATAAACCTAAGAGTAGTATGTGAATTCAATAACCACTTTTCTTTAATAGAAACACTGTCTGGAACAAATAAGTAAATAAACAGAGAAACATCAGAAATAAATGTCATTTTACATCAAATGTATTTAATATATCTACAGAATATTCCACCCAAACAACAAAGAATATAATTCCTTTTAATAGATCATGGAAATTTTTCTAAAATAGATCAAAACCTAGGGCATAAAACAAATCTTCACAAATTCAGAATGAGTAAAATAATTCCATGTATCCTATATGACCATAACAAAATAACATTTAAAAATTGTCAGCAAACATATCTCTAGTAAATTCACAAATGATTGGAGGTTAAATATCTCATTACCAAACGATGAATGGGTCAAAGAAGAAATCAGGAAATGAGTCAAAATATTGCTGTAACTGAATGAAAATGAAAACACAACACAATACCTTTGGGGACGTTAGAAGCAATCCTCAAAGGATAACTTTCAGTACAGCTCTAAGTGCATACTTTTAAAAAGTGAGAAAGAATACAAATAATAATTCAAAGATGAATCTAAAAATTTAAACAAACAAACCTAACAAAGCCCAAACCCACTAGACAGCAATAAGTAATCAAATAAGAGTGGAAATAGTAAACTAGAATAAAAATAACAATATAAAAAATTAAAAAAAAAACTTAAACACAGCTTCTTTGAGAAGATAAAGATAGAGAGGCCCTTGGCCCAAAAGAAGGAAAATAGAATACCCAAATAAGCAGGGTTTTGAGCAAGATGTAAAATGAATAAATTAAGAAAAAAGTAAAAGAAAAAAGAAACATCGCAACAGACATCTTAAAAAATCAGAATACTATAAAGAAGAAATTTTAAAATTTGTACTTCCTTAAGTTTAAAAATCTAATAAAGAAAGATGAATTTTTAGACTCATCCAAATCACTGAATTTAAATGAAGAATAGATAAGGAAAAAATTACCAATAACAAAGTAAAGAGATTGAAATAGCAAAAAACCACCTCTGACTAAAGCAAGCCCAGGTTCAGATGGATTCAGAACAGAATTCTGCCAGACTTTTAAAGAAGTTCTACCGTCAATCTTTCATAAATTATTACAAGAAATAGAAACAATAGGAGCATTCACTAACTTTTAGAAATGATAAACAAGTTTGGTAACATGGCAGAACACAGAATGAAGTTATATAAATCAACTGATTTTTACATACATTAGCAATAAACATACAGAGATGGAGATTGTGGACACACTCACATTCACAATATTCTCAAATTAAATAAAATATCTAAGAATAAACACGAGCAAGGAGGTAAGGGACCCCTACAATGGGAACTTTAAGTCTCTACAGAAAGAGACTGAGAAAGACATGCTTGTGGATTAGTAGAACGAATGTTGTAAAAATGGCCATACTACCATAAGCTAAGCTGAGAATCAAAATTCTCAGCTCATTTGTTTGCAGAAAATAGAAAAAAAAAAATCTAAAATTCATTTGGAACCACAAAAGACCCTAGACAGCCAAAACAATTCTGAGCAAAATGAACAATTATAAAAGAATTACCATTTCAGATCTTAAGATGTGTTTCAAAGCCATAGTAATAATAACAGTATGGTACTGGCTCAAAAATGTAGATCAATGGAGCAAAATAGAACATCCAGACATGAGTATATGTAACTACAGACTTCTCATGTTTGACAACAATGCTGAAACCATGCACTGAAGGAAAAGAGAGCATCCTCTAGAATTTGCATTGTGAAGACTGGATGTCCACATGCCTTGAAGAACAAAATTATATTCACATCTATTACATTGCGGAAAAGCTAACTCCAAGTAGATCAGAGACCTTCATGTAACAAGAAACCTTAAACTGCTAAGAGAAAACATAGGCAGTGCCTTATATGATATAGTGTTGGGATCAAGAACCACAGGGAACGGAGGTGAGTGGCGATGGAGCCCACGCAGAATCCCGGAAGCCAGACTCCGAGGCCAGACTCAAAGGTGCCGATCTACCTGTATTGTCCAGTGTGACAGCGTTTAAATGATTGCAAGGCCAACCACACCATCCCATGCTAGCCTCACGCTCCAGTAACAATCAATCAGGCTGGTGCGACTCTAAGGAAAAGTGGAGATTTGGGCAAGCAAGGTCACCTTAGGAGACTTCTGTAGAGAAAGGGAAGCAGTCACTGTCCTAGCCTCGGATCCACTTTGAGACTTCACTAGTGTGCTTGGAGTCGCTAGTAGATCAACAGTGTCTGCAGTGGAGCAGGATCTTCCGAGGAGTCATAGCAGTCGCTGAAGCTCATGCCTGGACTTTGAATTTTTTTGAGAGATTTCTGGAGATTAGAGTTCTGAAAACCATCAGGAAGGGGCTGAAGTTAGGAGTAGTTTCTAGAAATGTATCATAACTCAAATTGATTCTCGGTAAGCCAATCTATGGACCTATGTTTTACAATTGCTAAATCCTATCAAGCCCGCGGTTGCTTTACCAAGAACTGCCGCTCCATTAAAAAGTGAAAATGGTAAAAATGGGTACATTTATTTACTTACTTTCCTGCTCTCAGTACTGTATTGTGTGTTAGTAATTATGCCATGGTCTTTCAGAAACCTAAAGATCAGAGCAGAGTCACACAATTTGGAATTAGAAGGAACTTTTGGACTGTAAGTAGCGCCAAGTGTAGCCCGGAGTCCAGCTGTTAACTGACTTTACTGCTTGGCTAGCCTGTGACTCTGCGTATCTGGAACTTTGGTTTCATCTCTCACCTAGGCCTCTCGCTCATGGGCCTCCACAGAAATGTTAGAAAGAGAGATCTGATCCATTCTACTCAGACGCCATCCCGGGCCACATTACTGGATGAGAATGGCCTGGTCTTGAGGTGGGTACACAGCAAGCAATAAGCTATTGTATCTGTGTCAGTGATAATAGTGATGCTTTGATCAGGGACTGTGAGCGAGATGGGAGCTGCTGGAAATCCCCTCTTCTATGTGGTAATTATTACCGTGAAGACAAAAGCAAGTCTTCACTGTTTTTGGTAATACTGATCAGTGAATCAGCTAAAGTTATGGTTTTTATGAGAGCCACACCAACTCAAGACTTGGTCTCCAGAACAGTGTTACTGAGAGGTACTGGCCCTTTGAGGTCCATATATCATTGGAAATGTGTTCTAAAAAAAAAAAAAAAAAAAAAAAAAAAAAAAAAAAATCTTTGATTCTCTCTCACCACTCTCCTGTTCTCTTCTTCCTGCTACATAAAATAACAGTTTGTTATGCCATGTTTGCTTCTACCATTGTTGTCTCGCCTTCGACAGGAGCCCAGTGCAGTGGGGATGAGTTGTCATGGACTTGACGTTCCAAGTTATTAACTAAATAAACATTTTCTTCATAAGTTTATGGCCTCTGCCATCTTGTTATAATAATGTGAAGATGAATGATTCACTAATACCTCATTCTGTAGAAAAATCTTTATAATGTCTAGACTTTATAGGTTCCCCAGGCGATAAATATTAACTTGTGTTTTTCTGGGCCCAAATTAAATTTTATGATTCTTTGTGTAATATGGTCATCAACGGCTATGTAGTTCAGATAAACTGTCATTAAGGGGGGTGTGGTCTCATCTTCAAATGAAAAAGAAGCATAAGTCACTTCCCTTTGTTCCACACAACTCAGGAAAGTGGATCAGTTTGTTAATTGACATCAAGATACCTGATAAAGGTTAGCTATCTCACTTGTATCTACCAGCTGTTTGACACTCAATCAGAAAAGCCCATTTGAGATTCAGTGTAAGCACGTGACAAGGTCACAGTCACCGTCCTTGTCTCACACCCTTGAGAGGACTTCTCAAAGGCATCCCATCCCTCAACCCAGAATTAAGCTGAAATTGGATATTTTATTTTCCTTATGCTAACATGTTGCTGGGTGTTGTTTTCTATGACAGCATTGTCTAAGCCGTTTCCGCTTTAATGGCTATTTTTATCAGATCATAAATGGCAAGGACAGTTCAAAGTCACTCAGCAGTGTGCCAGAGGGTGTGGAATGGTGGTGAACATGCCTGCCAGCTGTATGTAGGTGATAGCCACATTCTTCTCACTAGACTCTGTGTAATAGCCACCCATCAAGAGCACAACTTAAAATACATTATGTGACTGCTTCTGCTTTCTGATTGTTCCTTCCATTTAGGCAAATATCGTATTAAGTATTGCATGTGTGTGCATCACACACAGCCATGTCTCTCTCTCTCACACACACATGAACACACTGAGGTATGCACATTTATATAAACAAATACACACACCACATGGACAGTACCACCTGTCTTACATACATGTACACTGGTGTTTGCACAGGTATACATATGCACACACATAAAGCTTCGCATGAGGCACCCACCTGCACACACACTGGTGAGTGAACTCGTGTACACGCACTCCACCCTTCCACTCAGACATGTATATACAAGTTCATGCACACGTGTACACACACATAAATATGTTTTCCTCCCTCAGAATCTGAGGGCTTCTGCTAATGAGGCCGATGCTCATCCATTCAACCCTTTCTCCTGTCTGCAAAGTCTGACGGGTGCTGTTTTGGTGTGACGAGGAAAACCAAGCAATGCCACGGGAGGATCTGAAGTCCGTGCTGTTGGAGTTGCCTCTGCCTGCTGACAATCATAAACAGCCACTCGATTCTTTGCTCTTCCTGAGAACTTCTGACTTGATGGATATTCTTTGAAGCGGATATTCTCTCTACCCACTCCAATTTCTCAGTCCTGAGCCCCTTACTCCATGTTTTTCTTAACGTTTCTTTAGTTTGGGAACTGAGGTCTGTTCTCCCTCCCAGCAAGGCTCTTGTCCACAGAAAGAAAACACTTTGTCTGCAGGAAACGCTAGGAATTCAGACTTCCCAGGGTGTGGCTGCACTCCGAGGTCTGCCTTTCTGGGTAGAAACGTGGAGCTTGTGCCAGGCTTAGCCTAAGGGAAGGGCCCATTATCAATGGTGATGACGGTAGTTAGCTGTAGACAGAGAGAGACAGCAGATAAATAGTAAATATTGATAGACAAATGTATTTTACTTGTCTTAGATTACAAATACATGCAAATGTCAATATGGTATTCTAGATTTTATAATTTTCAAATGCCAACTTGAACTTTCAATATGTATGTTAACTCGTTTTAGCAACCATTTTACAAAACTGTTTTCATTCTGACTCGTATGTATGTGTTTTGAGTAACTTGTTCTTTGATGATCTCATACATGTATATAATACATTCTGGCCACATTCGTCCCTTCTCTCCCTTTTATCTTCCTATCATTTCCATTTCCCCAACCCCCATAGCCTATCTTGCTACTCTGTCCCCACCTCTTTTCACACACACACATTCCACTGTCTTTAAGCCCAAGTCTCTTGTGTGTGTATGGCCATGAAACTGCATTGTGTGCCACTGAACAATGGCCAGATCACTGAACAACATGATATTGTTACTTTTGAAAATATATTTATAATCCAGACTTGACTAATGTGTAACCCATTACACATTAGTAACTTAACTAAGATGCCCAGATTGTTACTTACAGCTTATACATCTTTATATTGGCAGGCTTTGGGCAGGATATTAGAATTGTTTTATTCAAGCTTTATCTATCTCGTGTGTGTGTGTGTGTGTGTGTGTGTGTGTTTTCTTTGTCAGTAGATTTCTGGAAAGAGTTTGACAACTTTGTCTGCCAAGTTTTTCTATGCAAAAGTATAATCCCAGCAATTGCTGTGAATGAGAATGTTGGTATTGGCCAGTGTTGCCATATTTTTCTCATAATGTTGTTAAAATTCTACTACTTGCTATTTTACTTGTTAGTTTATACCAGCAAAGGCAGATTTTATTTCTATTTAGTTTAAAAACTATCTTCACAACTTTTTGAGGAACTTCAAAGTGCTGTGGTATATATTTTTGGTTATGTTGTAAATCAAAAGTCTCGCGTTTGGATTTAATTTTAAGAATATATGACAGTTACAGTGTAAACATCGTGATTTATTTTTGCTCCAGCGTTTTTAGTTCAGCAGCTTCTAAGTAGGAACACACATTTTAATTAGTTTTCAAATTTCAATTAGAATGCTCTAATAACTCTTAGCTTCCTGACATTTCACTTGGCAAGAGGAGTGATTGTAGTAAAATTCCTATGTATTATGGAAGGCTAGTAAGAGGGAAGTGTCTAAAGCACGGACTTAACTAACACAAGTAAAAGTAAAGGAATACGAGTACTGGTTTTGGCGGCTCTAATTCTTTGTTAATTGGCTGCCAATTGAATGTCCATTGAGTGCTAAAGTTTATTCACCGAGGTGAGACGACAAGAAGGTGGGGCTATTCCCATGTCGTTTTGCTTGTCAAGGACTGTGTTCTCCACTACTCAGACATCCAATTCCCATTAGTCTTAACAACTCAAAATCCAAAACATTTTACTTTTTTATTTATTACAATTTATTCACTTTGTATCACAGCTGTACTCCCCCTCATCCACTCCCAATCCCACCCTCCTTTCCTCCTTCCCTCCCATGCCTCTACCCCAGTCCATAGGGGAGGTCCATTTGATCTTAGCTTATCAGGTCTCATCAGAACTGTCTGCATTGTCTTCCTGTGTGGCCTGGAAAGGTGCCCCCCCTCCTCAGGGGGAGGTGATCAAAGAGCCAGCCACTGAGTTAATGTCATAAAAAAAAAAAAAAAAAAACCTCTGTTCTCATTAGTAGGGAACCCACTTGGAGACTGAAGCTGCCATGGGCTACATCTGTGCAGGGGTTCTAAGTTATTACCACACATGGTCCTTTGGTTGGAGTATCAATGTCACAAAAGAAAACTGTGCCCAGATATTTTGGTCCTGTTGGTCTACTTGTGGAGCTCCAGGGGCCTGCAGGTCTATCTGTCTCCCCCTTCTTTCATAAGATTCCATGCACTCTGCCCACAGTTCGGCTATGAGTCTCAGCCTCTGCTTTAATACCCTGGTTCGCAGAGACTTTCAGAGGCCCTCCGTAGGAAGGATCCTGTCTTGTTCCTTGTTTTTACCATCTTCTGCTGTCTATCCCATTTACCTTTCTAAATGAGGATTGAGCATCTTACCCAGGGTCCTCCTTCTTGCTTAGCTTCTTAAGGTGTACCAATTTTTGTATGAGTGTACAATATTATATGCCTACTATCCACTTATAAGTGAGTATATACCATGTGTGTCTTTCTGCTTTTGAGATGCCTCACTCAAGATGAACTTTTCTAGATCCCATGATTTGCCTGTAAAACTCAAGATTTCCTGTTTTTAATGACTGAGTAATATTCCATTGTGAAAATGTACCACAATTTCTGTATCCATTCCTCAGTTGAGGGACATCTGGGTTGTTTCCAGATTCTGGCTACTACAAATATAGGTGCTAAAAACATGTTTGAACAGATGTCCTTGTTGTACACTTGAGCATCTTTTGGATATATGCCTAGGGGTGGTATAGCTGGATCTTGAGGAAACACTATTCTTAATTTTGTGAGAAATCCCCAGATTGAATTCCAAAGTGGTTGGACAAGTTTACATTCCCACCAGCAGTAGAAAAAGGTTTCCCTTTCTCCACATCCTGTCCAGCATGTGTTGTCACTTGAGTTTTTGATCTTAGCCTTTCTGACGGGTGTAAGGTGAAATCTCAGGGTTGTTTTGATTTGCATTTCCCTGATGACTAAGGATGTTGAACATTTCTTTCAGTGTTTCTCTGTCATTCAATATTCCTCTACTGAGAATTTTCTGTTTAGCTCTGTACCCAATTTTTTAAATTGGGTTACTTGATTTTTTTGCAGTTGATTTTTTTTCTGTTTAACTTCTTGAGTTCTTTATATATTCTGGATATTAGCCCTTAGTCAGATACAGAGTTAATAAATATCCTTTCCCAATCTGTAGGCTGTCATTTTGTTCTGATGACAGTTTCCTTTGCTTTACAGAACCTTTTCAGTTTCATGAGGTCCCATTTATTGATTGTCAATCTTAGAGACTGTGATGTTGTTGTTCTGTTCAGGAAGTTGCCTCCTGTGCAAATGAGTTCAAGGCTCTTCCCCACTTTTTCTTCTAACCAATTTAGTGTATCTGGTTTTATGTTGAGGTCTTTGATCCACTTGGACTTTAGTTTTGTGCAGGGTGATAAGTATGGATCTATTTGCATTTTTCTACATGTAGACCAGCACCATTTGTTGAAGATGCTATCCTTTTTCCATTGTATGGTTTTAGCATCTTTGTCAAAACTCAGGTGTCCATAAGTGTGTGGTTTTGTTTCTGGCTCTTCTATTCAATTCCATTGAGCCACCAGTCTGTTTTTATGCCAGTTTTTATGCAGTTTTTACTACTCTATAGTACATCTTGATATCAGAGATAGAGATGCCTCCAGAAGATCTTTTATTGTAGATAATTGTTTTAGCAATTCTAGGTTTCTTGTTATTCCATATGAAATTGAGAATTTTTTTCTTTCAAGGTCTGTAAAGAATTGCATTGGTAATTTGATAGGAATTGCGTTACTCTGTAGATTGCTTTTTGTAACATGGTCATTTTTACTATAGTAATCCTGCCAAGCCATGAGCATGGAGATCTTTCCATCTTCTGATATCTTTTTCTATTTCTTTCTTCAGAGACTTGAAGTTTTTATCATACAAGTCTTTGACTTGTTCGGTTAGAGTTACTCCGATTAATTAATGTCCTGTGTAGCAATTGTGAAGGGTATTGTTTCCCTAATTTCTTTCTCAGCCCAATTTCTTCTGTATATAGGTGGGCTACTGATATTTTTGAGTTAATTTTGTATGCAGCCACTTGCTGAAGTTGTTTATCAGCTATAGGATTTCCTTAGTAGAATTTTGAGGTCTCTCATATATAATATCATATTATCTGCAAATAGTGATACTTTGACTTCCAATTTGTATTCCCTTGATCTCCTTTAGTTGTATTATTGCTCTAGCAAGGACTTCAAGAACTATGTTGAAGAAATATGGAGGGAATGGGCAGCCTTGCCTTGTCTCTGATTACAGAGGGATTGATTTAAGTTTCTCTTGGTTTAATTTGATGTTGGCTAAAGGTTTGCTGTATATTACCTTTACTATGTTTAGGTAAGTGCCTTGTGTCCCTGATCTCTCCAGGACTTTAAACATGAATGAATGATGGATTTTAGCAAATCCTTTTTCAACATGTAAGGAGATTATCATGCGTTTTTCCTTTCAGTTTGTTTATATGGTGGATTCCATTGATGGATTTCCATATATTGAACCACCCCTGCATACCAGGGATGAAGCCTACTTGGTCATAGTGGGTGATATCTTTGATGTGTTCTTGGATTGGGTTTAAGAGTATTTTGATGAGTATTTTTGAATCTATGTTTATAAGGGTGATTAGCCTGAAATTCTCTTCCTTTTTTGGGTCTTTTTGAGGTTTAGGTATCAATGTGACTGTGGCTTCATAGAATGAGTTTGGTAATATTCTTTTTTTTTTCTGTTTCTATTTTGTGAAATAGTTTGAAGAGGATTGGTGTTAACTCTTCTTTGGAGGTCTGGTACTATTCTGTGCTGAAACCATCTGACCCAGGGCTTTTTTTGGATGGGAGACTTTTGATGACAGCTTCTATTTCCTTAGGGGACATAGGATTATTTAATTTATTTACCTGGTCTTGATTCAGCTTTGATAAATAGAATCTATAAAGAAAATTCTCCATTTCATTTAGATTTTCAAATTTTGTGGCATTTAGTCTTTTGAAGTAAGACTAATGATTGTTTGGATTTCCTCAGAATCTGTTGTGATGTCCCCCTTTTTCGTTTCTGGTTTTGCTGATTTGGATAGTGTCTCTCTGCCTTTTAGTTCGTTTGGCTATGGGTTTGTCTATCTTGTTGATTTTCTCAAAGAACCAGATCTTGATTTCATTGAATAGTTCTATTTGTTTCTAATTTATTGATTTCATCCCTGAGTTTGATTATTTCCAGCTGTCTACTCCTCTTGGGAGTGTCTCTTTTTTTTTTTTAAGGGCTTTCAGGTGACCAGTTAAGTTGCTTGCGTGGATGTTTCGAATTTCTTCTTGAAGGCTGTGCTGTGAACTTTCCTCTTAACACTGCTTTCATTGTTTCCCATAATTTTGGGTATGTTGTGCCTTCATTCTCATTGAATTCTAGGAAGTCTTTAATTTTTTTTTTATTTCTTCCCTGACCCAACTCTCACTGAGTAGCGAGTGGTTCAGTTTCCATGTGTATGTAGGCTTTTTGCTATTTCTGTTCTTGTTGAGATCTAGCTTTAGTCCAAGGTGGTCAGATAGGATACAAATACAAAAGTATTTACCTTCTTCTCAGCACCTCATGGAACCTTCTCCAAAATAGAACACATAGTTGGTCACAAAGCAAGCCTCAACAGATACAAGAAGATTGAAATAATACAAAACTTATTTTAAATTTTCTCTCCTCTCTATATATACAGTTTCCTGTCATGTCTTTTTTTTCCTTACTAGATACAAAATCTACAGCAACAAAATTATTTCATTCATCAAGAGAGCTTTCAAACCTCTAAATAAAATAATGAATATTTCTTCAAATACTAGGATTAAATATTTGTATTTCATAAAACCTCCCTTGTGCATTGTTTATTAACCATTCTTATCTTAGAAAAAAAGTGGTTTGTTCACAATTAGGGCATATGCAATGTATAGCATCTTTAACCTTCTTTGGGGAAATATATGTTCTAGAAATAGTGTTTGAGTAATTCTGAAAGTATTCCAAGCAGCAAGGCAGAACATACAAAGTTAAAATCTTTAAAGTCAATCAGAAGCAGTTGTACACAACATCAGTCATAGATGAACGGTAAAATTGAAAACACTGTGGAATAAGTCAGCAGAGCCCTTGGCATGGAGAATGTTCCCCACAACATGTCTAATTTGGACTTGAAGTAAATCTTCATGATATATAGTATAAAAAATACTTTGGGTTGTACTTGGCAAAAAAAGGGGGAGGGGCTGACGGTGCTTCCCACCCTCTATCCGTCAGCATTAGCGGCTTTGTCAAGCCAATTCTGACAGTATTCAGAGTACACCACCGCATCGCTTGCCACTTCGGTCACGTGACTATTTTGAATCAAGGTTCTTGAAAAGCAGCAAATACAAAGACATTATGATGTTCCTCCAGTATTCTGAAAACAGGAAGTAACGTTTCCATATGACAAGAGTCCATGCTATATCAAGAGGAAGAGAAATACTACTCTCATCAAAGAGAAAGTCTAAGACAAGAGAAACCTGTGAAGACAAATCTTACTAAACGAATGTCCCACATACCAGACACTTTCCCACAACTACTCTAGCTCAGACTCTTTAGCATTAGTATATTATCACAATTTATTGTTCTGTGGGCACTCTAGTATTTGAGCCTTTGGCATAACCTGCTTCTTCGGGCATTCATTTTGTATGCAACATTCCTAAAAATATAAAAATACATAAAATATAACTTGTGTGCTTGTATACTGTTATTAATCTTATATAACTTTCAATTCTTAGACACAGCTAGAGACCATAATGTGTAGAGAAGAAGAATGTTTATTTTCCCTATAACGGTACCAAGGTGTTTACAAGCAACAGAACCTCACTACATTCTATTAAAAAAATAAAACAAACAAACAAAAAAACAAGTAGACCCAACTATATCATCTTGTAGCTCAGGATGAATGGACAAAGATTTGTGTAGAGTATCTTGTGTGCTTGAGTTAACCTCTTCACTCAAATATTGTACTGAAGCCCGGCCTAATGGCACATACCTTTAATCCCAGCACTCAGGGAGGCAGAGGCAGGAGGACCTCTATGAGTTCAAAGCCAGCCTGCCCTACAAAGCTAGTCCAGGATAGCCAAGGCTACACAGAGAAACACTGTCTCAAAAAGAAAAAAAAAAAAAGTTGTCTTGAGATATTTCCCAAAGAAGATATAAGAACACAGGCCAAGAAATTCACCTTTCTTTAAGTGGAACTTAAAAAATAAATACTTTAGCTATAAAACTGCTCATTCTACTAGACTGATATAGTTATATGATTAAAGACATCATTATTCATCTTTAATAAAATATACTCGGCAAACTCCTTAATAAAACAGCTCTAGTTGCAATTTCAACAGTCTTTCATAATCATTGTACATACACACCTAACGTTACTTTTCCCCAAAAGGGCTCCATCTTAAGAGATGTATTGGCATGAAAACATCTTGGCTTTACTGCTTTGCAGTTTTTGTTTTTACTTTTGTTTTATTGTTTGTCTGTTTTACATTTTCTGAGTCAAACACATCAGATCTTAGGTGGACATTTTCTTTCTTCTCATACAGCTCTACTGGTTGTTTTCCCTGTCCTCCTGTCTCTATCCCAGCTTTTCTTAGTCACTTGCATTCACGTACATTGGTCACATTCTTGTTCTTTGGGTTCCTTCCTTTTGGTTGCATTATTGTGTACCTAGCATCCCTGAAAACTCTGTCATTTTGGAAACATTTTATTTTAAAAGATTCTCTCCATTTTGGTTATGATATTGAAAAGCTTACAAATGCCAGGTACCTCCCTCTCTGACAGTCTTTTCAATTTCCTGGTATAAAATTTTACTACATATCATCTAGTATTGCTCCAGTCTTTTGACAAACATTCATCCTTTTGGGGTTACTTTTTACTGAATTGGATGGATATTTTTTTGTCCCCTCTATTTTAGTAAATCATGCAAAAGTGACCTCTTAAGAAAAGACTTGGAAGATAAGTTTTGAGAAGTATGGCAATATGGAAAAGACTCTCTTGTACTTCTATTGGCCAGTTAGTTTCAAGAGCGTAACTACTTGCTGTGCTTTGAAATCTACAACAAATCCAGTTTTATTATTAATATTCTCATCACATTTCACCATAAGTGTAGTTATCTATCATTTCTGAGATCCCAAAACACTCACTAATTAATTGAGGCCCTCCAACTATGTTCAAAATTATGCTTCTATATCTTTATCAATTGTCCATCATCCCAAAATGTATTATGATAACCTCCATGGTTATACATTCATAAACAGACACAAGTTGAAAGATATCTTATTTTAAAAATTATTTTAATGCCAAGTCTTGCCCTAAAATTGAGATTCAGCTTTAGATTTATTGTTTATTTATTTATTTGTTTGTTTATTTATTTATTTATTTACCAGTAGAGCAACTTTATTCAGAGGTTTGGGGAAAGGTTGGAGAAGTCTTTGCTGTCTGCTGTCCTCTGGCTGGGAAGATCTTAAAAGGGCTCTCATCACTAAGAGCCAACTTTATTATGTAAAGAATGAAGAGGTTATATTTTTGCTAGGATTTCTTTTTTATATAATAAAATAAAATATAACAAGTTAAAACAAAAATGTCACATTGGAATTGGACAAAACAAACATAAGGAAAAGTGTCCAAGAGAAGGCACAAGGAACAGAGACCTAAACATTCACACGCTCGGTGATCTCATAAAAAACATGAACATGTGTGCAAAGGACCTAGTGCTGACCCTTGTGTGCATGTTGACTACACCGCTGTGAGTACATATGTGCTTTTTCCATGACGATTTAGAGGACTTTGTTTTCTTAGAGTCCTCCGTCCCTTCTGGCTCTCACAGTCTTTCTCCCTTCTTTTTTGAGGTCCATGAACCCTGAAGGTGAAGATTTGATGGAGACTTTCTTTTATAGCTTCTCAGTTTCGTGAAGCCCAGTTTATTAATGCTTTATGTTAATATTTGTGCTGATAGTGCTCTGTTCAAAAAGTCTTCCCCTGTGCTAAAGAGTTCAACTCTATTCCCTGCTTTCTCTTTTATCAGGTTCTATCTAAACTGCAGTGATCTGCAAGTTCCTGGGGAGGGTCTGCAAGGGTTGTTGGCTGGGAAAAAGAAAAGGGTGATAGGGAAGGAAGTTTGGAGAAGAAGATTGGTGTGATGGATGGGATATAGGGCAAGAGAGAAAAGTGAGTTCGCAGCAGGTGGCTTGCTACAGAATTGGGGAGAAGACTAGACATTAGTTTTGGAGGAGCAGGGGGAGCATTCGAGATTTTCAAGTAGGCCATCTGTCTCACTCTCTGGAGTGGCCTATGGATTCAAGTGAAGTCAAGTCGATTCTGGCTACGATTTCAACATCTCATCTGTTATAAAAGAAAGTGTCAGTGGGTACACTGTGCCATTCTTGCATGGAAGTAACAATTAAAAGGGTTTCACCTGCAACCTAGTGAACATGAGAATGGAGTTTGGGCTCCAATTCTATCTCCTCTAAGTGTAAGATGTAAAATTTAAAAAAAAAAAGTGATGCTAATTATTTAACTACCTGAGAATAACACCTAATTCATGCAAATCATTTTTTTTGAAGATGAGAAATGATTTTTTAAAAATCAGCATATCATTGTTATCTAAGCCCAATGTGGAGATTCCAAATAGAGGCAGGCCCCCTTTCCCACTGCTTAAACTTTGCATAACTTTGTCTTCAGGCAGGACTGAGAATAAGCAGTTCTTTCCAGTCAACATTTCTTCCTCTATCCCTATATCATCACCTGAAAGAACTGCTTGTTTCTACATAAGGAACCTGATCTTCAGATCACATTTATGTCTCTCAGTGGTAAACTCACTCATCTGCTCAAGCCGGTGATGTTGTGGTCCACTAGGTCACGTGTACAGTTCCCTCTCTGGATATCGTCAATTGTATCCTTTTCTCTATTGTACTTACTGGAAATAATCTCAACAACTCCACCACTCCAATCCAAAAAGCAATCCCATCTACTCTGGATTCCTCTCATCTAAGCTTTGTAAATTTATTCTAATCCAAAAAAAGATAAGAGATTTCTTATTCGCTGAGCATGTGATATGCTCTTTCACATACACTATTTTTATTCCTAACTGATAAGTACAGTTTTAAACCCCCACCTTCAGTTGTATTTGCCTTTTAAGCTCAACTTGCAACAAAATCCACATGGCATTCAAAATCCTTCCAGGCAGAAGCATACTGCTTTAAGAACATCACAGTGAGTTCAATGAATTTCTCTACACACACTGACATAGTAAACACTGTCATTATTTTTAAATGCCTGTACATTGTCAGCCGTTCAGATTTCTAAGCCAGAGTCCATTCTTCCCATAAGTTTCTATTGCATTCATGATAATATCTTGTACTTACCAGGAGGCAACTTTATTTTGAATGATGAAAAAATGAACATAGAGGTAAATGTTCTATACACGCCTTAATTACTTGTTTTAACATCTAGTTAAGGTCACTATTTTAAACTACTCTGTGATTTCTTTGGAAATGAAAACAGGTTTCTACGTGGTAATTAATATATGCCAATATGTAAAGTATTGTTTTTAAAGCGTACAACATCCTTTGGGAGAGCAATGTAAGTCATAATGCAGAATTATTAGGCTTACTCTAATTATATTTTTGGAAAATACACTTTGGTTATGAGCTAGATCATACTGTAGATGTTGCAAATTGAAATTCAGATTATTCTGAGTCAACATTTTGCAATCTCTACCTCACTCTGACTTTGTGCTTTCGAGGCATATTCCTGTCTCCCAAGATTGCTGAGTTTAAGTACAAAGTTTGTGCAATTTGCCATCTATTGGTTCTTCTATTATATTTGCATATAAATGCTCAGTAAATATTTATAGATGACTAAATAAGCATGAACCAATCAAAAAAATTTAACTTTTCACAGCTTCATAGGAAATAAAATATAGAAATTTTAAATCAAAGCATTCATTTTAGCATGCAAGATTCATTCCTTTAGTCAGCAAATATAATTTTAACTAACATGGTTTACACATAAGAATAAATAATTTATTATCCTAGCCTCTAGAAGCTCAGCAATATAGGCATTAAAATATATATATTATAAAATAATAACTACATATATAATCCTGACCTATGAAGGGTATTGCCCTGTTTTTCAGACATATTATCCACTTTGCCATTGTAACAATATCCTACACAAAGGATGAGAAACATTGCCTCAAAAGGTTTCTTTTTTTTTTTTTAATTGCCCAAACTCATTCTACTAGTATCTTCCAAGGTCACTATTTGATTCCAGTTAACCTAGCTTGAATTCATTTTTATAACAAAATACTTCAAAGCCATGTGATAATTTAGAGAAAAGCATATCAGTTTCTATAATTTGAGAGGTACAGATGTTTTTGAGATTCAGAACAAAAGGTCATTGTTTCTAATTGAGATTAGAAGAACTTCATGGGGAAACTGCCATCTGACATGGACCTGCACCAAAGTGAGAACTCGAAAAGAGACCAGGAAGATTTCTGGGGGTGCATCCCTAAAGTGAGAAGTAGGTGTTTTCTTAGGGTTTGCTAAGAGAACAAACAAGTCTAGCCAGAGTGGCATTTTGGATAAACCTAAAATCTGTACACCTGAAGAAACTAATCAAGAGGGAGGACTCTGGCTAAAATGCTCAATCCCCACTCTGAAAGGCAAAGAGGATGGACACCAGAAGAAGAAGAAAACAGGAAACAAGTTAGTAGGAACCTCCCACAGAGGGCCTCTGAAAGGCTCTGCCCTGCAGACTATCAAAGCAGATATTGAGACTTATGGCCAAACTTTGGGCAGAATGCAGGGAATCTTATGAAAGAAGTGGGAAATAATAGTAAGATCTGGAGAAGAGAGGAGGTCCACAAGGAGAGCAACAGAACCAAAAAATTTGAGCACAGGCGTCTTTCCTGAGACTGATACTCCAACCAAGTACCATGTATGGAGATAACCTAGAACCCCTGCACAGATGTAGCCCATGGCAGTTCAGTGTCCAAGTGGGTTCCATAGTAATGGGAACAGGGACTGCTTCTGACATGAACTGATTAGCCTGCTCTTTGATCACCTCCCCCTGATGGGGGAGCAGCCTTACCAGGCCACAGAGGAAGACAATGCAGCCACTCCTGATGAGACCTAACAGACTAGGATCAGAAGGAAGAAAAAGAAACCCTCCCCTACCAGTGGACTTGGGGAGGGGAGTGTGTGGAGAAGGGGGAGGAAGGGAGGGATTGGGAGGGGAGAAAGGAGGGAACTAGAGGGGGATACAAAGTAAATAAAGTATAATTAAAAATTTAAAAAAATGGAAAATACGTAGTAAATTGTGTCAAAGGAACACACTTTGAGGACATAGTTTTCCAAATTCATATACCTAGACCTGAAGCAGACACCAGAGCTGTTCAAGGTTTCACACAAGAGAGCCTCATTAGTAAAGTGTTAATTCAAATATGTTAATATCACAGAAATAAGAGGATGCCAGCTCAGGGCAAGCCCAGACAAAACTTGACAAAAATAGAAGCATTTATTTCTAAAGATTAATTACAAAATCTCCATAATTCATGTTCTTGAGACAAGTTGACACCCTAATGTCCAGAAACGGGCACAGAAATACTAGGATAATAAATCATTTATTCTTGTGTGTAAACCACGTTATCTCAAAATATATTTGCTGACCAGATGTATGAATCTACACGCTAAAGTGAAAACTTCCTCTACACAGAGGAAAACTTGCCCTGCTTAGACTTCTAAGTACATTAAGGGTGAAAGGGAATCCTAGTACCCTCAATTCAGCAGCAGCCAGCACACATTACAAGGCAGCTGAACCTTCTAAAATATGTAACACTTACAATATTATATATTCAAAGCTTGAGCCCTCTTTCCAGCGTCTACCTCTGCTCTGTAAATAGGTATCAAATTGGGCTTTACTTTACAGTTGCAACAAACAAGGCTATTTTCAAATACGATAGTATAAAGAATCATATACATAATTCTACATTTTTAAAAAAAATGGCTAAAAAGTAGAGCAACTGCACCCACTGAATTACTTCCGTCCCTTGAGATGATGTTTTTCTGTCACTACATTATTTTTGGAAAATATGTTGAACTGCAATTATAAGTTTTATTTATGCATTGAATATCATGGCTCATCAACTTGTTGCATTGGGCATAATGTTTTTAAGTTCATAGCAAAGGCACATGGGTCAAGACAACACTGGAACACTGGCAAAGAACTCGGTACTTGCTGTTTCCATTGTTAGATTTTTCTTTCAGATTAGAGCATAAAGTGGGTTTTATGTTCACACTGGGTCACTATTAATTAATGATAAACAAGAAAATCTTTATTCTACAGAAAAAAAGATAGTCATTTCTCTCCCACTTCCTCATTCTTCTAACTCTGCATCTTTCCTCTCCAAACTCTCTAAAGACACTCCAATGGAAATTTCTTTAAAAGTTCTATTGTATGAAAAGAAAAAAACTGTTCTGAAAACTGCTGCAAAGGAAACTCACTGTATTATTTCCTTTCCTCTTGGCACTTCATTAACATCAGTATTAAATCAGTCTCCAATTGGAGACCAGCATTGTGCATGAATTATTCTGCATGAGTGACCTATTGTAATTCAAAAGTATTTTTTCAGTTTCATTAAAGCTGTATAGCTATATTGACATGCAATAAGACCATTTTGAATTAATTTCCAAGTGTGGATATAACATTTAAAGCCATTTCAAATATGCCCTAACTGATTAGACTTAAAGCATTATTATTAAAGCACAATCCTTCCAAGAAACATTTGGCTACCTTCTACCCAAAACCAAATGTCCCTACTTTGATCTGCATGGATATTTCTTTCATAACTGATAGCATGGGTGTGTTCCCTTTATGAAATACATTGAGATACATAAATAAATTAAATAAAATTTAATTGTATTTGGTTGCATCCAAGCACATTAGTAATTAAATCAAATCCAAATTTGACTCAATTCAGATTTATTAATTATTGTGTACGCTGCTTAATGGAAAATGTATGCTTCTCTGATGATGTGAGTTTTATCACTTCAGGTATGTTTGGGTAAACTGGACTATTTGATTGAATGTATAAGTAGCTTGAAACTAGCTAGGCAATTTTCAGATATCTGTACTAGTTCTTCTACTCTGTTTTCTGTATGTTGCATAAGCAAGTTGCATCAGCCTAGGGAAGATAAGCAGTGATTTGGAGCATTTGATGAAAGACTAGCATTTGGAGTCTTAATGTGACACAGCAATGGTTGCTATTCATAACCTGACTGAACAGAATGGTTCATGATCTAATATCATAGCAAAATCTCTGAGAAACCAGTAAAGCCTTCTGGAAACACTTACTGGGGGAAAATGATGTAACCTAAGCCAACTTCATGAAAAGCTAAGATTAACTAGATAGCTTTACTTTTGTATCCAGAAGCTCTGCCTAACCTAACAATGGTTTTTTTTTTTAAAGTCTGAAGTAGACGGGTATCTAAACACACTCCCCCACTAGTAAGCTATAAGCCAATACGATTCTAGTAACTTTTAACTTTACCCATAGTTCCAAAGGTTCTCTTCTATCTTTGATTTCTTACTATGCCATAATGAACTTTGTTTTCATAGATATTTTTCTTCAGCCCCATTATTGTACATTCTCAATGTGATACAACAAATCATTTTAGTCGGTTTAGTTCATCTTCTATGAAAGCGAAAAGGAATTGCAATTTAGCAAAACATAATTTAAACTCAACCTCCTCTTCGAGAAATCCAAAGTCCAATCATCTAAGAAAATCAGATGAACAGGATGGAAACATTTGAATGTTTTGTTGGAATTAGGTTAAAGCAAAGCAAACAGCATATGTTTGCAAAATGCTGTTGAATAGAACCAATATTGCTTACTAAGCTCAAGAGAGATGTGGTGAAGGATGGAGAACTGTATGTCAGCAACAAGAACAGCTTAAAAACATAGCTGCTAAGAGACATGATAAAGTGGGGAGACGTGAAAGCCAGCACTGGTGAGCTAGGTCAGATTACCGCTGTTTGGGTTAACTGGTTATTTATTCCTTATCTTATCTTGAATATTTTTAAACTCTTTAGTGCCTCTGGAGAGCTAGATCTTGCTCAAATGTGTCTTTATCATGGAATCAGACCCGACTCTCCTCTAAAGGAGACTGCCTTCTCACCTCTTCTAGGCACTTCAATAATTCCAAATAATTGGCTCTACTGAAACACAGAGTAAAGCTAGGGAAAGCTGAAGAAGACAGGTAAAGGGAATCTAATATTAACACAAGTGCAAGACAAACAAAGAACACACTTCCATGGAATGAGCTGTGTTTACTAAAATCCCCGTTTCTGTGATTCAGACAAACTATTATTCACACCAAGACTCCACATACTGTGTTGATACAGTGGGTACTGTGATGGGGGCTAAACTAAGTCGTTAAGTTCCTTCTCAAACTTGAGTGAACGAGCATGTGTTAGATACTGTAGGCTTTCTGTTTATAATACATAGTTATGTTAAGTCCATTGGTATAATTTCTATAAACATGATGTCAACAGGATAATATTTTCAACAATTCAATATTGTCCAAAGTCCATCATGACAAATTTATTATTTTCTTCAGTACTGAGAAAAGCTATGTGTCATTTAAACATCAGAATTTTCTATTAGGTGTGATAATAAATATCTTACAACTTATTTGTGCCACACTTTTGCTCTTTAAATATTCTCACTTGTTTTTTTTTAAGAGAAAAAATTTAAATATAATACAACAGCTAAAGCTAGAGTTTTGAAGTGAGTGAAAAGAACTGAAATTTCTAGCTGTATAATAACAGCTTATTAAGTTTTCCACAAACTTTTTACATTCTGATTTATAAAACAGAAATGATAATAGCTATAATCTACTAACACCTGAGAGGTATAACTAGAGAATGTGTTGTAATTGTCAATAAACAGTCGATGAGTATTTAATGCATGGCAGTTTCTGTGATAAGCTGTTCAAGTACCTTGTCTCATGTGGTGATAGGGTGGTCTTCTGACATGTGGACTATTGCTATTCCTACCTGACATCTGAGCTTGCTAAGATGTAAAAACTTAGAAATCACCCAAATCTAAACAGTTTAAATAAATGTATTTGCTTTGGGTTGATGCCAACGTCCCTATTGTTAATGACTTAACTGGACTAACTTACATCTATTCTGTGCCTGCATGAGAAAGAATGAGACAGTGAAGATGATACTTAGAACATAAAGTATAAGAATAAGTGATTGGAAGTCCAAGATGGTGGCGACCAGCGCATACCATGTCTGAGTGGCACAAGATCTGAAACTCCGAAATTGGTGAGTAGAGGGGCAGCTTAAGCCAGAACATCAAAAGTGTGGCTTTCTGGGTGAGAGGGGACAACCCTGCACTGGGACACTTTGGATCCAGGTCACCCCTGGCAGTCTCCAGGGACTAAGAGTGGCAACTGCCCTGCACTTCCGCTTGCCCCAAACACTGGCCTCCCTGCTCTGTAGAGATCGCAGAGGTGGCACTGGGTGCCTCAAGCAGGAGCCTCTGTGCTCAGTGACTGACACAACAGAGGATGCTGCACTGCGGACCTCCCAGGCAGGCAGCTACAGCAGGCTTCCCAATTAGGCCCACAAGCTAGTGAGTGCACCTTCAATCATCAGGTTATACTACAAAGCCTGTATGCCACTAAATAGGAACATCTAAATGAAATGGACAACTTTCTTGATAGATTCCATTTACAAAAATTAAATCAAGATCAGGTAAATAGATTAAACAGTCATATATCCGTCAAGGAAATAGAAGCAGTCATCAAAAATCTCCCTTCAAAAAAAAAAAAAAAAAAAAAAAGCCCAGAGACAGACTGTTTCAGCACAGAATTCTACCAGATCTTTAAAAAAGAACTAACTCAAATTCTCTTAAAACTATTCCACAAAATAGAAACAGAAGGAACATTACCAAACACATTCTGTGAAATCAGAGTCACCTTGATACCTAATCCTCACAAAGACCCAACAAAAAAAAAGAACTTCAGACCGATCTCTCTTATGAATGTTGATGCAATAAAATACTTGCAAACTGAATTCAAGAACACATGAAAGATATCATTCACCATGATCAACTAGGCTTCATCCCAGGCATGTAGGGGTGGATCAATATACGGAAACCCACCAATGGAATCCACCATATAAACAAACTGAAGGAGAAAAGCCACATGATCATCTCCTTAGATGCTGAAAAAGCATTTGAAAAAAATCCAACATTCATTTATGTTTAAAACCTTGGAGAGATCAGGGATACAAGGCACATACCTAAACATAGTAAAGACAATATACAGCAAGCCTATAGCCAACATCAAACTAAATGTACAGAAACTTAAATCAATACCACTAAAATCAGGGTCAAGGCAAGGCTGCCCACTCTCTCCATACCTCTTCAACATAGTGCTTGAAGTGCTAGCTAGAGCAATCATACAATTAAAGGAGATCAAGGGGATACAATAAAGGAAAGGAAGAAATCAAAGTATCATTATTTGCACATGACATGACAGTGTGCATGAATGACCCCAAAAATTCTACCAGAGGACTCCTATAGCTGGCAAACACCTTCAGCAAAGTGGCTGGATTCAAAATTAACTCAAAAAATCAGTAGCCCTTCTGTATACAGAAGACAAATGGGCTGAGAAAGAAATTAGGGAAACAACACACTTTACAATAGCCACTAAAACATAAAGTACCTTGGTGTGACTCTAACAAAGCAAGTGAAAGACCTGTTTGAGAAAAACTTCAAGTCTTTGAAGAAAGAAATTAAAGAAGATATCAGAATATGGAAAGATCTCCCATGTTCATAGATCAGTAGGATTAACGTATTGAAAATGGCCATCCTGCCAAAAGTAATCTACAGATTCAATGCAATTCCTGTCAAAATACCAACGCAATTCTTTACAGATCTTGAAAGAACAATTCTCAATTTCATATGGAAAAAAAAACCCAGAATAGCTAAAATAATCCTGTATAACAACAGATCATCTGGAGGTATCTCCATCCCTGATCTCACGGTGTACTACAGAGCAATAATGATAAAAGTTGCATGGTACTGGCATAGAAACAGAATGGTGGATCAATGGAATGAAATAGAAGACCCAGAAATACAGCCACACACTTACGGATCCTTGACAAAGAAGCCAAAACCATACATGGAAAAAAGACAGAATCTTCAACAAATGTCGCTGGTCTAACTGGATATGTACATGTAGAAAAATGCAAATTATTCCATATTTATCACCCTGCACAAAATTAGAGTTCAAGAGGATCAAAGACCACAACATAAAACCATACACACTAAACCTGTTAGAAGAAAAAGTGGGAAAGAGCCTTGAACTCATTGGCACAGGAGACAACTTCCTGAAAAGAACACCTAATAGCATGGACTCTAAGATTGACAATCAATAAATGGGACCTCGTGAAACTGAAAAGCTTCTGTAAAGCAAAGGACACTGTTATCAGAACAAAATGACAGCCTACAGGTTGGGAAAAGATCTTCACCAACCCTATATCTGACAGGGAGCTAATATTCAGAATACATAAAGAACCCAAGAAGTTAAACATCAACAAACCAAGTAATCCAATTAAAAACGGGGTACAGAGCTAAACAGAGAATTCTCAATAGAGGAATATTGAATGGCAGAGAAACACTTAAAGAAATGTTCAACATCCTTAGTCATGAGGGAAATGCAAATCAAAACAACCCTGAGATTTCACCTTACATCCATAAGAATGGCTAAGGTCAAAAACTCAAATGACAATGCATGCTGGAGAGGATGTGGAGAAAGGGGAACCCTCCTCCATTGCTGGTGGGAATGTAAACTTGTACAGTCACTATGGAAATCTATCTGGATTTGGAAATCAATTCTCAGACAATTAGGAAAAGTGCTACCTCAAGATCCAGGTATATCACTCCAGAACATATATCCAAAAGATGCTCAAGAGTACAACAAGGACATTGGCTCAACCATGTTCGTAGCAGGTTTATTCATAATAGCCAGAATCTCTGGAAACAACCCAGATGTCCCTCAACTGAGGAATGGATACAGAAATTGTGGTACATTTACACAATGGAATACTACTCAGCAATTAAAAACAAGGAAATCATGAAATTTGCAGGCAAATGGTGGAAACTAGAAAAGATCATCCTGAGTGAGGTAGCCCAGAAGCAGAAAGACACACATGGTATATACTCACTTATAATTTTATATATATATAAATATATATGTAATATATTTATTTATATATAATATATATGTTATATATATAACATAGGATAAACATACTAAAATCTGTACACCTAAAGAAGCTAAGCAAGAAGGAGGATCATGGGTAAGATGATCAATCCTCACACGGAAAGGCAAAAGGGATGGACATCAGAAGAGGGAGAAAACAGGGAACAGGACAGGAGCTTACTACAGAGGGCCTTTAAAAGACTCTACCCAGAAAAGTTTCATAGCACATGCTGAGACTCGTAGCCAAACTTTAGGCAGAGTGCAGGGAATCTTATGAAAGAAGAGAAAGATAGAAAGACCTGGAGGGGACAGGAGTTCTACAAGGAGATCAACAAAACCAAATATCTGAGCACAGGGGTCTTTTCTGAGACGGATACTCCATCCAAGGACCATGCATGGAGATAACCTAGAACCTCTGCTCAGATGTAGCCCATGGCAGCTCAGTATCCAAGTGGGTTCCCTAGCAAGGGGAACAGGGGCTGTCTCTGACATGAACTCAGTGGCTGGCTCTTTGATCACCTCTCCCTGTGGTGGGGAGCAGCCTTACCAGGCCACAGAGGAAGACAATGCAGCCAGTTCTAATGAAACCTGATAGAGTAGGGTCTGAGGGAAAGGGAGGAGGACCTCTCCTATCAGTGGAATTGGGAAGGCAAATTGGAGGGAATGAGAGAAGGATTATGGGATTTAGAGGGGCAGAAGTAGGGGGCTACAGCTGGGATATAAATTAAATAAACTAATTTATAAAAAATAAATTAATTTTAAAAAAAGACGAAGTGATTGAGTGTAGGGGATGAGAGATAGAGACCTACTTCATAGTTTCTAACTGAGGAAACTGAACAGGTGATGGTAATATTTGTCCAAATAGAGGATTCTATATCAAAAGGTACATTTTCATGTAGATCAGTGTTTATTTATATTCATCAAAACTGTGTAAAGGATATGTTAGGGATTTTGAGTTACAAAAACACACAATTTATGTATAACTAAAAAATCTAGAAACACATGAGAAAGAAATCAGCAGGAAAAAAAAAAGTGAAAGACAAAACCTCAGCTGTAGTTGCAAAGTTTTAACTCCTTTCACAGAAAATAATTTAAGAATTATGGGAAAAACAGTTTCAAAAAAAACAGTTTTGAAACCCAGAACTTCAACCAATATTACATCATTAACATGCATAACCTAATTTAGTCAAAAGCAACAATGTGCATCCTTTTTAACTCTACATTAAAGCACTTACTCAGAATATTTTGTGCACTGTAAAATAGTAATCAATTAAATAATGACTGAAAACCATGACATATGTGCTTTGGCTTCATATAATTATAATACAAATTAGATATTGTCCAAATTTCCCAAACTCTTTAATTCACCAAAACAGAATACTATAGATCAATATCACTGATAAGCATAGATTTAAAAATTATGAACAAAAGGTTTACAGCATGTCCTAGTATAAAATATAAAATACAAAATATATTAAGAGGAAACAAATCCTGGAAGTGAAGATTGGTTCATCTATTGGGAAATTTTTAACTATTATATCAATAGAATGAAAGGGAAAAATCTATATAGCTATGTCAAGAGTTGTTAAAATACTTCTAAAATAATCAAATTAAAAATAAATTTTTGACATATGAATATGGGAGTAAATGAAGTCAGGTGATATCACCTGCATAGAAAATAATGATATGCTAAGTATATTCCTCCTAAGACTGAGAACAATGCAAGGAAGCCCATTTTTGCTGCTCTCACTCAACAAGGAACTGAAGGTACTGCAGTTGCTAAAATAAAGGGATGTTAGAAAAAAGAGAGGGAGGGAGGAAAGAAAAAAGGGAGACAGAAAGATATGTAAAGATTGGAACAGAAGAAATATTGTTCTTACTTGACAAACTATATGACAATTAGATCAAATCAAGACGTATAATAAAAATGTACTAGACAAGTAAGCTAATTTAGTAGTATTTTCAAAATTTAGACTAATACTTTCATAGCAGTTATACTATGGGAACCAGCTATGGAATAAAATTTTATTGAAATGTGAATTTAAAATGAAAAGTTAAGTGCTGTTTTATTTATAAGAGCATCTAATTTGAATCACTTTGAGATTAATGTAACAAAATATTTGTAGAGTACAATATAAAATGCATATGCATATGTAAATTTATAACATGAAAAGAACAGGAGGTATGAGGTCAGCCTAGAGGTTACAGATATGAAAATTAATATCTCAGGTAAGCGTCAGACTGATACATAAGCAGTAATTTTTTGTAAATAGGAAATCCGAGGAAGACAGATGGAAGAATGCAGTGGCAGAGGACAGAGAAATCTGATAAAAACACAAGCAGGCAGGAGAAGGATCAAGAAGGGGTCTGACCCAAGTGAAAGGAAAAGGAGAGAAAGAAGAAAGGGGAAAAATTAGACATGATGGAAGGGAGGATTGAGGGAGGAAGAGAGGAAAGGAGAGAGGGAAGTGAAAAGGAGGAAGAGAGAGAAGAGGGAGAGAGAGAGAAAGGAGAAAGAGAATAAGGACCTCAGCTCTTCACATTCACTACGAAACTTTACTTGAAGCTGATCATAGGCATTTGTGAGACTTTAAAAGTCCTGTGGGAAAACATTTTATGACCTTTGATTAGTCAAAGTCCTTAATAAAACACAAAATATAAAAACTTAAAAATACTTTTTTTTTTAGTCTGCAAATGTTCATTCTTGTACCTGTTTACTTAACTGCATCAAACAATGAAGTAAATTACATGTGACTCAGCTACCCAATGAAAAGGAGAGTGCTCATTCATGCTCAAAGCTAATAGCCTTGACCTGACTTGAAACATGTACACCTACCTCAGGGTACACACCATGTCAAAGGAATTTACACGCGAGGAGCGATCTACCGAATTCTCAGTACCTGACTTGTCTTATTCTTATTGCCTCAGCCCAGGAGCGTTTAGACCCTCCCCCATTCTCTGAATTTCTCATCAATGTCTTTTTTTAAATTCTTTATTAATTACACTTTATTCCCTGCAGACTATCAATACAGATGCTGAGACTTATGGGCAACCTTTGAGCAGAGTGCATGGAATCTTATGAAAGAAATGGGAAACAGTAAGATCTGGAGAGGACAGGAACTCCACAAGGAGAGCAACAGAAGCAAAAAATCTGAGCACAGGGGTCTTTCCTGAGACTGATACTCCAACCAAGGACTATGTATGAAGATAACCTAAGACCCCTGCACAGATGTAGCCCATGGCAGTTCAGTATCCAAATAAGTTCCATTGTAATAGAAACAGGGACTGTCTCTGACATGAACTGATTGGCCTGCTCTTTAATTACCTTCCCCTGAGGGGGAAGCAGCATTACCAGGCCACAGAAGAAGACAATGCAGCCATTCCTGATGAGACCTAATTGACTGGGATCAGAAGGAAGGAAAAGAAGACCTCCCCTATCAGTGGTTGGGGAGGGGCATGCATGCAGAGGGTAAAACATCATGTGCAGTGCTTTTTGTCATGAGTAATAAGAAGTGAACTATACCCAGTTACATGTCACAGTAGGAAGAAGGCTGGTTCTCTTCAAACCAGACTCTTGAGGGAACTTCCCATGTGCACAGTGGCTTCTTAAGCAGACCTACAACCGCAGATATTTTAAAGACCCTTATCCCTGAAGCGCCATCTAGGAAGGCAGAAACAGGGACCAGCGAAGGACCTGCTGTGAGGGAGAGAGAGGACTTTCCTAAGTAGACCCTCAGGCTAGGGGTAAAAAGGCATTGCCAGAAGATGCACACAGCTGCAAGTACTCTCAGAGTTTGGAATTCAGACACATGCTACAGCTAGAAAACCATCACAAATAAAACACTACCTTTGTGCTTCCCCCCTCCCTGGTGTTTCTTCATAGAAGACTGGCCACACCGTACCTCAGTTTACACAAATCTCAAGACTTATTGGTGCCAAAGTGTCTAGAGAAGAACTATGTGAAATATCAGAGAAGAGTCAAAACCTCCTACCTGTATGAGCCTCAGTCTATCTATATAAATGCCATGGCCATAAAAGGGCTCCACAGAACACATGAATAATTCAACAATTAACACAGACTGATTGACCCTGAAGGGGAGAGAAAGGAGTCCGTGCCGCAGAGGAAAGGTAGATTTGACTGCCAGAATAAAGAGAGATCTATAATGCTTTTCTTTTTTATCACTTTTCAACAATTTTTTACAAAATTTTTCACCTGATTGTCCATTCAATTGCAAAACTATGTATTTTCTAAGTTAAATAATGGTTCCCTTTATAACAGTATGTACAATTATTAAAAAATATTCGGGGGTATAAATTCACTTCCTTTACATTCTCTGATCCCCTGACTTCCAGTGCTCTACACTCAGAGTGTTCGCATTCTTCAAGAGCTGATTGTTAGCAACTCTGAGATTTTAGGTTTCTGCAGTGCCTACCCTCAGGTACACACAATTACATTTCACCTTCTCTTATCACTGTGGTTCACTTTTTTCCCTCCACTGTGACCTTATATCCTTCTTCAATACTGTGTCTTTTGTGCCTTTTTCCTCCTAGCATTTTTTATGATTCAACACAATGCTGGTTTATTCTGTCCTGTCTTTTTGCTCCCAGCTCTGTGTGCCTGCATTTTTGTAATAAATGGCAAATGTAGAGTTCTTTTCATTAGAGGTAATCTTTTTCTTTTTTTCTTTGTCAAAGCATGGCTTTTGAAAGCTGCTGACTTGTTATGCACGTTCAAGAGAGGCAAACTTCTGAAAGTCGCCGCATGCTTCTCCGGCAGTGGCCAGAGCATTTGTTCAGGGAGAGGTATACAAGACTGAAGGGCAAATTTCTTAGCTATTGGAGAAGAAATAAATGGTGGCAAGTGTGACAAGTGACATACATTGAAAGGTTAGACTGTCTCACAAGCCTATAAATAGCAAAGCCAGTCTGCAATAATCCGGTGTTGCACAACTCAGTATTGTACCATCACTTCGTCACAGGTGCCCTCTGAGAAACAGATTCAGAGAAACAAAGACAACGAAAATCCTTTCTGTGTATAATCACACTCTGGCAACAAGAACCACTGCCCAGGGGTACACCTGTCAAGTAGGATCATGGCAATACAGAAGCTGCATCTAATTCAACCCAGGATCAAGAGATGTTGTCTTCAATGAGTTGCCCTTTGAGAAATACAGATGTTTCTATAGAAGCTGTTCTTCTTAACAATATTTCTTTTACCCCTTGGCTATAAACCCCGTCATAACTGAAAGACAAAATACTTTCTTACCAATGACAGAATCACCTTGCTAACCTCTACCCTGACCACTTACAATTTTTATGTATGTCCTCTATTAGCTAGCTTCACCACTTCTATACCTTCCATCCCAGTCATTACCCATCACATCAATCACCATTCCTTGCAAGTCCTCTAACCCTCTGGTTTTACCATTTACAAGAAATATGGAAACGCCCTTTATTGAGCCCGTACAGTATTTAACTTATGAAAGCCCATGCCACAGCCAGAATTTTTCATTTATTTTAATGCCACACCTTGCTTCTTTCTGACCTATACACAGTATTTGCTAAGAAACAACTGTGAAGATGAGGGCATACCTTCAAACAACCTTGTCGAGGGTTGTTGTCACAAGGTTGATATCTTGGTCTCATGTGCAAACTTACTTACAGCACTACTTTGGACATATCACTCAGTCTCTCTGGGTCTTATCCCCCCTGCAAGTTAAAGTGAAGGAAAGTGCTAAGTTATTTCTAAGCTTCCTTCCAACTCCAACATCTAATTATTTCATTCATATGGTGTTGAATGTTCCCTAGAGTCTTCCATTCATTAGAATTTTCAGAATGAATGACTTGTTGATGAAGTTTTGTTAGGAATTTTGGCTTTCTGAGTTTTCAGCATAACATTAGTCTACTTTTCTCAAAAGTTTTTAATCCTTGAAAAGGAGTTAACTCTTAACTTAGGGCCTGAACAGTTGGTTAGCAAGAGAAGAAGCAAATGCTCTTGGTGAAGGTCCTCTCATTACAGGAGAAAACCTGGCAACACTGTAATCATCACACTCCAGTATGTCACAAGCCTTTGACACACTAAAGACCTGAGCCCAGAGCTTCCACAAAGGACACATGGATTCTGTAGCAAGAGTCACCAAGCTCAAGTAGTTGTATGATCCAAGAATTGATTAACCACAAACTTGAGCTTTAACACTTGAGAAAATGTCATCAGCACCATGAGAAAGTGAATCATCTATGTGCCTAGGCAAAGGTTCAAAACAGAAGCTATAGTGAGGAGCAGATGGTGAAATGACAAGCCAAAGATAGCTGACATTTCTTCAGCATCCCTAAGACAGTGGCTTTGTGATGTTGTTGAGTGACAAGCTAAACTATTAAGCATTTATTGAGTCTTTTACATTTAAGCATGCTGATGAACACTTAATGAGAGAGAATGAGAGAAGAAAACAGAAGTAGAACAATAGTGAATCCCTGTCAAAGAAAGAGAGGAAGGGAATAGAACTTTTAAATACAAGTATATAAAGAACACTTGAGAATGAAATAAAATCAATTTGTTAAAGAATCTATAGGAAATTAACTATTTGGTTTAAGTAAATAATAGCTTATAAAAGAATCATATCCCAATAGAAATTTGCCTGATAAATGTTGGCAAGTTTTTATGACTTGGAGAAGTAGGTCACTAAAAGTAATGCATTTTTCGAAAGAAAAGGAAGAAAGACTTCATTCAGATTTTCATCATCAAAACTTAAAACACCTCAAATATTAGAACATATTATTCATCATTTGGTTTGTGACCACTTACAACAAAGAGTTATTGACAGAAGGCAGGCCTGGGACTATTTATTTGAGAGCCGTTAAGACATCAGCAAGAAAGAAACAGAAAATTCTACTCCAGAAATGACCCATTGGAAAAACTGTAAGGACCTGCATGCATGCTTTCAATCAGAATTCCAAAAATGCAGGTTGTAATCACTGGATAAGATATTAACAACACTAACAACCTCTATGCTTTTAAAGTCACTGTATTCATTTTGCCACATTGGTACTCTAGAATAAATTGGCTATGGAGCTGATCCTGACCTAGAGTCCTCCTGACCCAGCTCAGCATGCCAGCAGGTCCAGGCAGCCATCCCCGTGTGTCCTCTGTGAGACTCCCAGGGGCTGATCTCAACATGACGCTGTTTTTTTACATCTCAGGCCCAAAACTGCTTGAGACTTGACCGGTTTGGGTCTGCTTCTTTAGAGCTGTACCTTCCTCAGCATGACTTCTGTCACAGGCCTTATCTGTAATGGGCTAAACCTGCTCTAGCTACTTGTCTCACTGGAGTGGGGATTCCCATCTGGGTAAGGCACTTTTTCTCTCTGTCTAATCTGAATGCAGAACCCAAGCCCTTTCTGTCCTCTGTGTTATCTTAGCTACTATCTCCACTCTGGATCCTGAAGTGATGAAAGAGACTCTTCCAAAATTGACTTTGGCAGAATGGGTCATGACATGTTTACAGTTAGGGCTAAAAAGTGGTGTTCTTGCTACATAATAAATATCCCTCATGTCTCTATGGAGATATTGATGAGAGGACGTGACTTACCAAGTTTGCAAAAGACGCAGAGTGAGAAGGGGTGACCTCGATGTGAGGATGAATCCAAAGTTCAAAATCAATCCTATTGGGAATATGAGATAATTAAAAGATAAAATTTTGAGTAAAAGCTTTGCTCTAGTCTAAACTAGTTATTTCTGTGAGTACTATTTGGATTACACAGAAAAACAAAAGTTTAAGTGATTAAGACTTAGGGACTTTTTAAAAGCTATTTGCAAGTGGAATTTGGGCAAACAAATGACCAGGAAATACTATGTGGAGGCCTAGGTTCCATCAAAGGAATTGTCCCTCTGAGAAGCAAATACCCATATCTCACTCCACTCTTTGGGTCTCAACTGGGATATTATATTTCAATTTGTTCACTGCATTCTGTGACAAACACCATCTAGATCTAAATTATTACATTTCCTATTCGTGTTCATAATTGAGACTCTGTGAAGCTAGGAGGTAACAATACATGTCTGTTTTGCACTTGCACGACTTATCAGCTCTTGAGGATACTTCAAAGTGCAGTGTTTTTTACACCAACTGGTGCCTTTCTGGGTGTAAACACACCATTTTCATTAGAACTCTCTTCTCTAAGGCTCTCTTGATGAAACTTTTTTTTTCTGTGTTATCAGAAGAAATTCTGCTTATATCAAACTTACTTATTGCAGAAGTAGCATATGGATTTGTTATTACATGCACCGAGTAGTCAGCTCATGAATAAGAGCCCCGTAGAGCTTTGTCATTCATAAATGTGTTGGCCTAGTGCCAACAGACAGAGTTTGAAAATTAAAGTTCAGATGAATCCTGTGGGGATTAATTTATTTTCAAAGTACAACTGCATAAAAGTTAGCAATTAAGCCCTGAGAAGAGCTACTGTACTACAAAATAGAGATCAGCCACCATGTATGTAAAGAGAGAGAGAACAAGATTATGAAGCCCAGCAAACAGCTAGGAAAAGTAGAAAGAACTGTTTGTTGTTGTATGGTCTGAGTGAGACCGAAGGGCTATAGTGACACCCTTATAGACCTAGAGTATTGTCAGGAAGGACTAACATAGTCCAAGAGGTCCCTCTAGAAGTGATTAAGATAAGATTTTCCATTTGGAATTTAAATGGAAATTTTAGGTTCTGCCCAAATAATGGAGTGGACAGTCCACTGAGGTAGTGTTTCTGAACATTGGCCCTATGTTTCTGTGTATTTCCCTAAAACTTCACTAGGTTTCATTTCTCTCTTCTCCTATCATCTTTAAATGGGTAACAGAAAAACTGGATTTTCAACTCATCATGTTTCCCATGTGGAGTTACTACTATGTGTTTTCCTCTAATGACTGCTTCAACTGCATTCCACATTGTGACATGCCATAACGCCCGCAATCAAAGCTTTCAGTTTTCAATGAAAACTGCTTTTCGTCTAGGATATTGTCATTTTTATAAACACTACATGCGCACATTTGCACATACTAATATTCTGCATGAGTGTGTGCAAATTTGTAAATGTTCTTTGACTAAATGTTAATCATAGGGTGCAAGTTTTTTGTGTTCTTTCTACTTATTTTTCATTCTGTTCTTACTACTTATTTTTCATCCTGATGTAAATATACTGAAAGAATCACTATAACCTACCTTCATTATTATAGATTTATTTTTTTACTAGGTTGTTAAGCAAAGTATGGTGGAAAGAGACAGACAGACAGACAGACAGACAGAGACTTGTTAATGTTTTAAAGAGTAACTTAGGCTATGGTGAATGTGCGAGTTTAATGTGAATTGTAAAAGCTTTGCGTACGGCAAATAAATTTTAACAAATTCGTGTCAGAGAACTGGGTTATAAGTTGATAAACAGATAATCTAAATTTTCTTATTGGCCTTAAGGTTTCTCTATGTTTCCCAGCTTGATCTTGAGCTCCCGGGCTGAAGTGGTCATCCTCTTTGGCATCCAGGCTTGCTGGTTCCAGAGAAAAGTAATCAGCACATTGCTGATGATCTAGATTTTTGAAAAGCCTTTTCTGTAATATCTCATGCCACAAGCAATGAATCTTGTTTGTTAAGTGATCTCAGTGATTTCTTCCCTTCAGCACTCAGGCTGACAGGTTGCCATGTAGAGCCAGCTTCTGGTGACAAAGTAACCTCTTTGTACATTCAGAAAAAAAAATAAATAATCGATCACCCCACTCCTTAGGGTGTGAGGAAGAGGCTTCCTGGTCCCACCCCCTCCTCTGCTCTCTGTAGGCACTCTCTTTTGAGACTCCCATGGCTATGCCTTTATTTAAAACTCTTTCATTGATTTTTATTACTTAGAATTGTTTTTCTTTTATAATTTTATTCCAACCATGGCCTTTAAATTCCATTGAAAATATGAAAGAATCAGGAATATATGCACATATTTTTAAAATAGAGCTCTAACAGACTATAACTGTGGTATTTAATATAAAATGCAGTTAGTCAAATTAATCGTATTTAAATCATGCTTATTCCCCAAGAGTGCATTTTAACCATTCACTAAAGTAGCATCTCGCAGGCAATCACGTTGTTCTTTACTGGGGAGAAATTTTCACACTAAACCATTTTTTTTTTGAGGAATAATTTAGCAAGAAAAATGTTTTGTAAAAATAATAAAGAATATTTTTATTAGATGTTTTCCTTGCATTTTAATAAAAAAGAAAGACAGTTTATATGGTGTTCAGTCCATTGTTAACTCCATTTTCTTTTTTAAATGACTAGTTACAACTTTCAGCATCTCCTGGAGAGGTCTGGAGCAGTTCAGATTCAAAGTGATATACTGACTGCTCTCGTTCCAGCAGTCTGCTCAGCTCTCTCCAACTTCCCTGCTCCTACCAGTCTAGTCCATCTTCTGGAAGAGAACCTTCCACAACCTACCAGGGAGCAGCTGGTCACAGGTTTCTTGATCCCTTGTGGTAGCTGAGGGGGATCAGTAGTGCGCCCCAGTCCACGTGAGTAAGTGGGACAGGGGAAGTAGGTGTTAGGGATCTCCAGAGTGAATATGGCCTTTGTGAGGAGGTATACTCGCTGGAAGTGACAATAACCATGCCTGAAGCAAGTGTTCAAAAATCACTCCGAACAGCAGGAAAGCCCAGCAGGGACACTCCATAAGGCTCTCACTTTTGTTGTATCCTCACCTGTATTTTCCGCGACACTCATGAATTCATAATTTTAGTTTTCTGAAATTAAGCAGACCTTGCCAAGGCCAGGCTAATTATGGACCACTGAAATATGGGTTAGCCTGTGCTATGTATGGACTGCCACGGAATTGGTGAATTTCCATTGTACGGAGGTCAAGTGCGAGGAACCCTTGTGAAAGTGATTTAGCAGTCACTAACACATGTGAAGCCTGTGACAATAATAACTTCGTCATTGGTGTAATTCACAATGGGAAGCTATAAGAGCATCAGACTTAGGCATCACTGGAGTACACGCTCCCAGCGGCACTGCTAGAAGACTCCCACACAATGTCACCGAGAGGGCTTCTATTATTGTTGTTTCCCATGTATTACCAATTATGACTACAAAGAAATAGGAGTAACTAGAAGCTGGCGTCAAAGTTGACTGTGGTTTTGCCGATACGCAGTGCGATTAAGTCCTTTTGTGAAAGACGGAGGCTGAAGAGGACACTGATGCTCGGCGTGCATTAAAGACATTAAATAAAAAGCTGTATGGAACAAATGACAGCTAGCAAGAAGGCTTAGAGAGAGGCCACTCAGCACCCTCCCAAAGACTAACCATATTCTAAGCAGTGAACAACTCTACATAAACCAATCAAAACATAGCTAAACATAAGTACAGAATAAAATAATGAAAAAATAATTTAAGATTTGTAGCTTGATTATGAATATTATGATGATGACATAGATAGAATCTTTTTTTTCTAAATAAAGTCCGTCAATTTTTCAAATAGAATGAAACTAAATGTCAAATGATATTCCTATTTTATTTAATTTATATAAAATAATAAATGCATGTAACTACTTTCAGTCCTTCAGGAGTTTCCATACTGTCATGAAATGCACCCCTCTCCTGTGGTTCTCAGAACACTGTTAGGATTGTCTCTTACAAATAATATAGAATTCTTAAAAATAGTATACAATTCTTTGTCCATTAGCTCCATGGAGTGGTACTGAACACTATAAGGTGGCAGAGGAGAGTTGTTACATGTTATCCTGGTTTCCTATTGCATTTAACCCTCTACATGATCTATCATGGACTAGTGGGAAAGGAAAATTCACTTGTAGGAAGCAGAAGTTTACCCAACCCCCTGTTTTTTCTCAACTGATTTCCTACAAATACACTGAAAATAAAAAATGTGCTAGCGTGATGGTACCATTTACTACAGTTCCTCCCAGACAAGCATTCATTGGATTTAATTCTCTTGATGATGAGTGGTATAAACATACCTTATATTTTTAATGAGAGAGAAAAGGGGTTAGATGAAACAAGCCATTTCGTAAGCAGCATTACTGTAAGTGCCTAGTGGTTTTAATGTCAACTTGCCGCAAATTAGAATCACCTGAGTGGAGAGTGTCACCTGAAGAACTGTCCTAATGGCCTTAATGTACACGGGAGATCCAGCCTGTTGGTGGACAGCACATTCCAGTAGCAAACCAGAGCGCCACGGAAGAAGGGTCTCTTGCCTTTTGTGCTGTTGGCCATCCCTCCTGCTACCAAGTTATTCACCCTGTTCCCGCTCCTGTTGCTTCTTTGGCTATTATCAGAGCCAGTGTTCCAGGCTGCCATCGTGAACTAAAAACCAGTGGCTCTCTGGGAATGTTCCATCTTTTCTGTGCCACATTGGACTGCTGAGGCTCTCCACCTTGGGAACTGAAGAACTAAGTTGTTGTTGGCCTCTCCGGTGTGAGACAACCACATGGGACAATGATTGTTGAGACACTGGGTTGCAAGGAAGGGACAAGTTCCACTTTCTCAGCCCATCAGGAGTCCTTCCGGCTAAAAACAAAAGAGCAATGGCAATGTAGTTAAGCAGCTTGCTTCTTCAGGGCCCCTTTTGGTCAGAACTCAAAGCCCAAAGTTTGATAAACCAGAAATCATTCTCTCTCCCTTTGTCCCCCTTTCCCCTTCCCCCTCCCTTTCTTTTACACTCTGCCTTTCTGTCTCTCTGTCTCTGTCTCTCTCCATGTGTATGTATGCATGTCTGTGTGCACTCATGTAGGGTAGGGAAGGAGTGTTTGCATATATGTAGTATTGAGAACAGAGTTAAACCTCAGGTGTCCTTCAGGGTTGATCTACCTTATTTTTTGAGGCTGAAATTCCCATGGCCTGGTACTCACCTATTAGTTGAGGCTGGCATGTCAGAGGGAGTAAGACTCTACCTGACTCTGCCTTTCTAACACTAGGATTATGACTATGTGTCACTGTATTCAGGTTTTTCATATGGGCTCTGGGGATCAAACTTGAGCCTTTGTGCTTGTAAAGCCAGCACTGGACTCCGTGAGCCCTTCTCCCCAGCCTGTGGGGGCTTGTTCAGATGAATTTTCCATATATGACTCAAGCCATTCAAATTTTTCTGATTACATTGTGATAATAATGGTATTTTGTCATTTGATTTGCTATTCACTAATTTTCTTCCTGTTCCCCCACAGTTCCTTTTTTCCACCATTTACCCATGTTCCCTTTGATTAGGGAACACAGGAATCATGCTTTTCCAGTCCTGTAATTACTGTTCTACAAAATTGTGTAAGAACAGGCAAATTTCAGAGACAACAAATACAAATGCTGAAGGACAGGCACAACTGGAAATGACATTGCTGAGTCACTGGGACAGACATTTGTACCTCAACCTACTAGAAACAGAACAGTTTCATGCCCTCTCCAACTAATAATACGTTTGAACAAGATGATGATATTCATGTTCTATTTTCATTTGGTACATAAACAACATAAAATGCCATAGAATTGCTAAACTGGTTATCTACTGGGGTATGAAGGTCAATCCTTCATGAATACAGAAATCCCCCCACATGTAACTATGGCCTTGCAAATGTGTTGTGTAACATGATACTGCATGTTTATCGTTTATGCATTTTAATGAAATATTAAATAAGCTTATTCTGAGTTTAGAATATAAATTGCAATAGAGGTCACAGCAATAAGATGAATCCAGCTCTTTCCCTAGACCGATTCTTTTCTAGTCCCTTGCTTCTTCTGTAGTCCCGGAGCAAACTGAACAACTGCTCAAAACAGGACAACCATAAGATATCCCATCAGCATAACTTGCATTTTTATTTTTCCTTTTCCCTATTTTAGTATCAGAAAATACCAGGCCCCAAATATCTGCCTATCCCTTAGTCTGTCTCTTCACCCATAAGGTCAGAGGTAAATTGACTACAAAAGGTTTTGCTACAGTGAGAAGGTACCCATGAAAGGAAATAATATTCATCTCTGTCTCCCTCTTATTTCTTCATATTAAACAATTCCACTGCACAGTAGGCATAAAATTAATAGGCAGTTTATACAACATTTGCAATAAATTGCCAGATCTAAAAGCTTTCTCAATTGTGTGAGTCTGAGATTGAAGAAACAAAACTATAAACTTTATTCTTTGCTTGCCCAGCTGCCAGCATGTTGTCTAAAACATCTGCTCCAGTAATATGTCATATGAAATAGCCTGTGCAGGTTAGGGCAGTCCATAATAGAAGTAAATGTGTTTTTAAATGCCAGGTTTTAAAAGAAGACAGGCCCACTTGGTATGTCATTATAAGTGAAATGACTTTTCATGTCTTCCCATCAGCAGCCATGCAGCTTTGGGGAGAGTTTCAAAGGTCAGCATCCAGAAGCCTTTACGCTTTACCCATTCACTGTTTTCTCTGGAGAGAAATTCAGGAAGACTGTTCTCTAAGTAGACTTGTTTTTCATCTAACAAAGCGCACTGCCTGTGTAGATGCCAAAAATTTGTTCGACTTGGTATGTACTATTACCAGAATAACAAAAGGTCTCAGTGAAGAGCACTCGTGTTTCTTTCTCATCTTCAAAACGTCTGATGAAAGACAATGCAACTAGAACTGTGTGAGGCAGCTAGAAATGGTCCCTGGGATAAGTGAGAATGGTCTATTAGGACTTTACAAATGAAAGGTGTTGGCTAAGGGGATATATTTTTTACTCTTTCAGTCAGCATGTCTTCTTTCAACGAACTCCATCGAAGACAGGTAAGAGGATTAAAAGTGGCAACAGGATCAATAAAACACAATTCTTTCCACGCTGTCTCTTGTTGACTTGCTCATTTGTTCACTCAACATCACTATTACTTCTTCTCCTCCATTTCTTTTTTTTATTATTTATTACAATTTATTCACTTTGTCTCCCGGCTGTAGCCTCCTTCCTCTTCTGTTCCCAATCCCACTCTTCCACCCTCATCTCCTCCCATGCCCCTCCCCAAGTCCACTGATAGGGAAGATTCTCCTCCTTTTCCATTTGACCCTGGTCCATTAGGTCTCATCAGGACTGGCTAAATTGTCTTCCTCTATAGCCTGGTAAGATGGTTCCCCCTCAAGGAGAAGTAATAAAAGAGCTAGCCACTAAGTTATGTCAGAGACAGCCCCTGTTCCCCTTATTAGGGAACCCACTTGGACACCGAGCTGCCATAGGCTACAGCTGTGCAGGGGTTCTCGGTTATATCCATGAATGGTTCTTGTTTGGAATATAGTCTCAGAAAAGATCCCTGGGCCCAGATTTTTTGGTTCTGTTGCTCTCCTTGCAGAGCTCCTATTCCCTCCAGGTCCTTCTATCTTCCCCTTCTTTCATAAGATTCCCTGCACTCTGCCCAAAGTTTGGCTACGAGTCTTAGTATCTCCTTTGATACCCTTGTGGGTAGAGTCTTTCAGAGGCCCCCTGTGGAAGGCTCCTATCTTGTTTCTTGTTTTCACCCTCTTCCAATGCCTGTCCCCTTTGTTTTACTATTTGTAATAGTATTTAGTCAGAATGCTCTATCAGAGGCTATTCATAACTCATATAAATAAAGGTTAACAATGTCAGTATTCTGAATGAGGATTGAGCAACTTACCCAGTGTCCTCCTTCTTGCTTAGCTTCTTTAGGTGTACAAACTTTAGTATGTTTACCTTATATGTTTAATATCCACTTATAAGTGAGTATATGCTATGTGTGTCTTTCTGCTTCTACAATACCTCACTCAGGATGATCTTTTCTAGTTTACACCACGACACCCATCAGAATGGCTAAGATCAAAACTCAAGTGACAACACATGCTGGAGAGGATGTAGAGAAAAGGGAACCCTACTCCATTGCTGGTAGGAATGTAAACTTGTACTTGGAAATCAATCTGGCACTTTCTCTGAAAATTAGTAATAATGCTACTTAGTAATTAGTAATAGTGCTACTTCAAGATCCAGCTATACCACTCCTAGTCATATATCCAAAATATGCTCAAGTATATAACCATATTCGTATCAGCTTTATTTGTGATAGCCAGTATCTGGAAATAACCCAGATGTCCCTCAACTCAGGCATGGATACAGAATTTGTGATACATTTACACAATGGAGTTCTATGCAGCAATTAAAAACAAGGAAACTTCTCCTCCATTTCTAGATGACAGATTCAACAGGAACTAAGACCAAGAATTCTTGTCCAACTCAACAAGTGGTAACTAATAAGCAAGTAAGGCAGCAACTTGGAATCATACAAAGCCTAGAGGCCTGAAGAGTGTACTAGGACTGTCAGGTCTCCCTCTTACCTGTTCTTGAGCCATGTTTTTCTTTGCGAACACAGAAGGGAAATTGAGAAGTTGCCATGGAGAATGAACATGAATGTTTTAGAAGATGTCAGTGAACCACTTCCTAACTCTCTCATCAGTGCCGCAGTCTAGCAGGTTAGCTCTCCAGGGTATTTTTGATTGTTCTGTTAATCACAATCCTAGGGGTTATTTGTTTTGACACTGGCAGTGATACCCAGGGACTCAAGCATGCTGAGCACTGGCAACTACCAAACCATCTTAAAATCTATTCGTCTTTTCACCCACTTACATTTCCACCCACAAATCAACTCCTTAGCCTACACCAGCAGCATGCCCACCACAAAATAATTGAGAAATAACAGTACTATCTGCCAAGTTGACTGCCTGATCTTCCCACTGAGACTGTCATTTTCTCCTCTAGTACTCTGATAGATCAATCCTATATAATCTAATAATATAAGCCAAAATAAAGTATAAATGGCAGGGAATAGTATTTAGTCAGTCTGCTCTATCAGAGGCTATTCATAAACTCATATAAATAAAGGTTAACAATGTCAGTATTCTAGAGATTACGAAGACAATGGGAGAGGTATATTTGGCAAATAGCACTACTAAGATTTGCTCAGACTAGAGCTAGAGGTATAATATTTTGTGAAAAACACTGACTCGGTGTCACTGTCACTGAAGCATAACCGAACATTCTGAATCCACTTATATAATGCAACATAAATTCCACAGCTTCACCTGTGAGCATTGCTGCCAAAAATATTTAACCTGAATTTAGTCAAGCCTTTAGATCTAGTTTCCAGATTATAAGAACTGCAGAAGAAAAGGGAACAGAACCAGATGGAAATGATCAGACAGGTCAGAGGTGAAAAAAAATCTGAAGACATTGGATCCAACCGTTCAAAGAGTCAACAAAATAATTATGCATGCAAGAAATCTAAGAGGTTGAGAAATTACAGAAGTGCATTATTTTTAAATTGTCCTGGTTTTAATTTCTTTAAAGAAATAACTATAAAAATACTTTGACAGAAATTGCTAAACTTTGAATGGACTCAGTAATTCGTAATTGTTTGAATCACTATTAATCTTAAGGATGACAATGAAATTGAGTCTCTGTAGAAAAATGTAAGTGTGGTTTTTTGAAGCACATGCTGAAAGAGAAAATGGTGAAACACTGAGAAATTACACAATACATTAGAAAAAGAAATTATAGTTATATAAGCATACATAAATATGAATTACTTTTAATGTCCTTTAAATTTTTTATAACTGAAAGTGTGTAAGTAAGTTAAAGCTCATCATTAATTTTGATAAACTCTATTCTTTATTATCCCCATGGACCTACATCCATGTGTAATTTTAGTGCAACAAGCTTCAGTTTATCTATAACCCTACAGAGAATCAGTTTAGACATCCGCATGTCCCTAATAACTAAGCTTGCCTCTTATTTACACAAATGTTGGTCATCTGAAATTATGATGAAATGATCTGAAAAATAAAACTTAAAGGATATACTGGAAGTGTTTCTGACTGAATTTGGATCACCCATAAACAAATGATAATGTGATGTTAATAATAAAGCTGTTAGTGTTGACATAAGGTGATTCAGAAACTTACTCTAGAATTAGTTCTTGAGGTGTCTAAAGAAGCTGCTTTTCCTATTCCATACCTTCCACTGTAGGTGAGCATGGATTTAGCGCCAGGTAGACCGAGGCTCCGTGAATGAGGTTCCAGCTACAGGGGGAAGGAACTAGAAAAGCTTCGCCCAAACTTTCTATGTATCATAATCATATCCTGAGGCAAACACTGTTCTTAATCTCTAAGGGTCAGCACAAGTCTTCAGTCACCAGGACTTCTAGGGTTGCTGATGGAGATGACATTTAGGAAGCAAGAACAGGCATGCCTTCAGGCAAGATGAGAGAAGCTTAGCTTCCTGGGGATGGGGAGCCACAAATAGACACTATGAGCTCTCAGATATCTTGAATATATGTTACTGCAAAGAAAATAGTACCTCCAAAAGAATGAGAAGGGAAAACATAGGTCTTTTAAATACCCTTATCCTTTAAATGTTTGTTTGTTTATTTGATTGTTTGTTTGTTTGTTCTCTCAATACAGGGTTTCTCTGTGTAGCCTTGGCTGTCCTAGACTAACTTTGTAAATTGGCCTCGAACTCACAGAGATCTACCTGCCTCTGCCTCTCAGAGCTCTGGGATTACAGGCATGTGCCACCACACCTGGTTTACTCAAGTGTAACCCAAAATGCCCTCATACTTACCGCAACACTCTGGCTCACCCTTTCAAGTACTGAGGCTACAGACGGAGCCACCACATTTAGCAACAAAAACAATTTTTACACACTTGAGTATCCTAAAAATGACCTCATAATATGGTTATGAGCTTAAATGAGCTAACACACATAAAGAGCTTAGAGTTAAGCCTGGTTCTCTAAGTACGCATCAAATACAAGTCATTTTTAAATTGTTACGTGTTAAATATGTATCTTCAGTGGTTAACAAATACATCTTTTATAGCTAAATATTTCTTTAGTTACTAACTGTTGATGAGAACACCACTGGTAATGGTATATAAAATAATTACATAAAATACTATTTCTTTGGGGAAGGATATTTAAACAGGCAGCTCAAGCAAGTAAATAATGGCTAAAGAAGAGCCAAGTGTAAGTCCTGATCGCCAGGCCATTACTGTTTCCTCTGTCATTGATCTGAGGGATTCTCTCAGATTCCAGGGAGTTATATGAAAATGAGAGTGAATGGTTACCTTCAGAGGCTCCAGTTGGCTGGGAGGACAGTAAAAGCATCTAGATAACCCTTCCCCAAAATGAGCATTATTCACCAGTATAACTGCTTTCTACAATACTTAGACAGCACTTGTGACTCCAGCTAGATCCATCTGGCATCCTGTTATTTTAATGGTACATTTTTTAAGTATAAAGACGGAAGGAAACTGTAGGAGTGAACGGTAGGGGGAAGATTGGGGACTTGTGCTGGAACTGTTCAGAGCAGAGCATGCTCTGCGTGGCCCCTGAGAGACTCTTGCAGAGCATTAGGGACACAATAGCAAACTCCTTTCTTTTCTTGGGGGCTTATTGTTGCTTACTCCAGTTCTTCTTCTTAGGATTTTTTTGAGGCTCTTTACTTAATCGTTTGCTTTTTCATGCTTACGCTTTCTATAAGGTTTCCAAAACAGAGAGAGACTGGGGAATGATGGGTAAAGAGTAGCCCTGTTACCAGAGACCTACAGGGTAGAGTAAAAAGAGAGGGAAGGAGGTATTGGTATTGGTAAATTGGGCAAGGAAGATATTGTAAATGGGGACCAGTTCGCAGCCAGACAGGAAGAATAAGTTGTCTTAGACAAAATGGTGACTATAGTTAGCAATCTTACATCATTTAATTTAAAAAAAATGCCTAGAAGAAAGGATTTAAAATGCTGTTGTCAAGAGATGATGTTTGAGGTGAGTTACTATAGTTTAAGTAGTTTAAATATGAAATGTCCCTGGCTGCTGTCGCTTTCGGGAGCCTGTGGATCCTGTGGAACATGAGACCTAGATGGTAGCTGTAGGCCAATAGGAGTGAGAACTGCAGACAATACCAGCTCTAGATCAACTCTCTGTTCTGATCTGCTGAGATGTGAGGGGCAGTCACTTCCCGCTCCTGCTGTTACCCAGTTCCAGTGGAGTCACCCAGCCAGCATGCCTTCCCTCTTTTTTCTCATTCTAGCCCCCGAACGATGAGTTTAATGAACCTCTTCTCTCTTTATTCATTTCTGTCAAGCATGCTAAATATCCTGAAATGACCACACATAATGCCTTTTGTCATTGTTGTACCAAGTTTGGTATTGTGGCATGCACTTGTAATCTCAGCCACTGGAAGGTGGAAGCAGGAAATGCTGAATGAATAAAATTGTCCCCCATAGGTTGATAGGGAGTGGCACTGTTTGGGAGATATGGCCTTGTTGAAGTAGGTGTAGCCTTGTTGGAGGAGTACATCACCAGGGGATGGGCTTTGAGGTCTCAGAAGCTCAAGCCAGGCCTAGCTGCTCACTCTTTTTTCCTGCCTCCTGGGGATCTAGATGTAGAACTCTTAGCTGTTTGCCACGATGCTTCCTGCCATAAAAGAACATACTTCTGAATTACAAGTCAGCCACAATTAAATGTTTTTCTTTATGAGTTGCTGTAGTCATAGTGTCTCTTCATGGCATTAAAACCCTAACTAAAACACAGGGAAATTGAGAGTCAAATTTAAGCTACATTAGAAGACCCTATCTCAGAGAAAATAAAATAAAACAATGCATAGGAAAACACATACATACACATAAACATAACTACATACATACATACATACACTAAAATATTATGCAGTATTTCATAAAGATATATAATTACTGTTTGACAGTAAAAATGAATTATTGTTTTTAAAAGAAAAGACTGATTGGGCCACTTAAGGAATCACACCAGCGCTAGTTTATTTTTATTTGTCATTTTATTTTCATCTTCTCTTGATTGTTTGGAGGAAATACATTGGATTTGAAATCTTGAAAAAAAGAGTGAATATTTTCTTCTAAAAAGAATCTTAACTAACATATAAGGTACAACTGACTATTTTTAATCAACTATAAGAAATAATGTAATGTAATTTTAGTGCCATTCAGAACATTAACACAAATGGCATGAAATAATGACAATATTAGGGAGTATTTCATTCCATCAACAAAAGGCCCCATACAGCCAGCAATGCTAACAAATGTGCACAGTCAATTCAAATCTCACCAACCTGCCATGTTTTTCATTATTATAATGTCAACCTCTCAGGAACAGAATGGATGAAATGAAAGTTTCCTCCAATTCATGAGTGTCTGAGGGTGGCCATCTCTTTTTCCCCTCTGCCTGTGTGAAAGGCATTAATAACCCCAGCAGTCTCAAATGCTTTTGCCTTTGTTCTGACGTGTGTTCCCAACAGATGCAAAGAACAGCCGGGTCTCTTCCTCACATTGTCTGTTCACCTTGGGAAAAGTCTCCATTAGCTTTCTGATCCAAAGCCTGGAAATACATACACCCACTTCCAAAAAACACTAAAAGCCTCAAATGTCTATTCCAGCCTAATTCTTTTCATGCTTTTTCTCTTTAATGTTTCAAGGATCTCATCAAACACCATCTGTGTACCCAGAATTCTACTTTATATTAATAATCATACCCACATTCACAATATAGACCCTTGATCCTGAAGACAGGGAGGGAGACATTTTTTATAAGTTGTACTTGCGCTCTGCAGTGATAAGAGAGAGAACTTTGCTGTCCATTTCAGAAGGACTGGCACAATATTCTGTTACATCCAGGACCCTTCTTCTGACTCATCCTGCATCACGATAGCATGCTTGTCCATTTTGTGTCCCAGACAGGACTGTGTGTGTAATCATCACATTCCTACGTAGCCCTGTGCCATATTCCTTAATTTTGTGCCATGTCAAGGCCCCTTATCTCTATCTTCCCATGCTGAATGTTCATTGCTGCTGGGAGGAAATAATGAAAACTACTAACTCTCTGCTCTTTTAACAAGAAATTAAAGGTTAGGGGCTAAAGGAAAATATAACTACAAGGCTGTAACAGCTTTAATTGGGTGATGGGAGTGGCTTCTCTTTAGTATATCAATAAATATTATATATTATTAGATATCATAATATATATATAATGATATATATAATATAATATATGTCATATTATATTATATAAGGAATATAAATGCCAAATATAATACAGATAAATATTTTATGTATTCACGTATGTTTTCTATTCCCAAGGCTATTATAATATAATTTTCCATAATTTAATTTGTAGCAACGGCAAACTTTAATTATATTACTCAGCACTGAGAGTTGAATATAAAATGTCCACCATAGACGTTTGTATTTGTAAACTTGTTCCTGAACTGGGAATTCTATTTTGGAAGGCTGTATAACCTTGGAGGCGGAGCCTGGTAAGAGGAAGCAGGTTGCTTCAGGCTTTGAACACTGGACATTTGCATTCTGTTCTCTTCTCCCTAGCTGTAGAATCCACTTGACCAGTTGCCTTGCCCTCCTGCCACGACACATTCCCTTAACATATGTTTTAAAAATAACCATCTTCCCTTAAGCTTCATCTTCTTAGATATTTGGTCGTATCAATAAGAAAAGTAATTAATACATTTGATATATTTAAATATCTGTTTATTTACCATAAATGAACATGTACATCTAAATATATTAAATTTCATGGTCCAAGTTGGCACAGACTTGGGAAAAAAAGCACGTTGAGTGACAAATATAAAAGTGATATTAAAAGTGTTAGGGAAATGTCTAGGGCAAAAGGCATAACTAACAAGATTGTGGGAACATACAATCAAGTAGATTGTAGCCAATGCACCAATAAATGAAATAGTTGTTTACCAAGGAAGTGTAAATGGAAGCCTTTACACAGGAGGGTGTGCAGCTGCAAATAAAATATATTTAAGCGTATATTTTAAGTCCCTAAAGAGCTAAGGAAGAAGACCTAGATTTCAGTGGCATTCAATACCCACACACTATATAAGGCAGAGCTAGTGTCCGCAGAGTCTATCAAACTAGCCACAAGCATGATTCCCAATCTCACTGACACTAGCCAGTAAAGGTAAGGCAGTCTCTAAACATCTCAGCACAGTTCTGGCAGGTTCTTAGGCTGTATTGAACTCGGGCATTGGACCTTAATTTCCTATAGCCAATAAGCTGGAAGGCAACCTCTATAACAGAAATGTCTGAAGACTAGAAGAAATATCCATGAAGTCATGAACAGCCAGGTGTGCTAAAGATTAAGAAGCAGCATACCTGTTTTTGAACAACTGCAGGATTCTTGGACCTTCCATTGGTACACAGGTATTATCAGATTAACTGGACCACAGCCTGAAAGCCATTCCAATGAATCCCCTTTTACTGATCAGGATGTAACTTTCAGCTCCTGTCCCCATGCCTGCCAGCATGCCACCATGTGCCCTACCATGATGATAATTAACTAAACTTCTGAAACTACAAGCAAGCCCCCAGTTACATGTTTCCTTTTGAAAGAGTTGTCTTGGTTATGGTGTTTCTTCACAGCAATAAAACGATTAAGAGACTGTTCAAAGAAATCTTCAAATATCTTTAGGAAACTATTCCAGTTATCACTGACTGTGTGTTCCAAAGTGAATTTATCAAAATTTGTTTTACCCGATATAATTCAATACCAAGACAAACCAAATGTCTGCACTCACACAAACTTATGAAGAGTGGAGCTGAGAAACTCTGCCTTGTTTCTGTAGTTTCTCTGTAGAGGATACCAAAATAAGGACATCAACATTGACTAAAGTAAACATCAATTAACTAGTGGAATAAATGTTCTTCACCACACTGTTTCTAGTAGTTATTATCATTCTATGTGTTCCAGATCATAGTACAATGATTATAGCTAAATGAAATTTTCATCAAAATAAATTGAGCCTTGACAATAAGATGTGTTCTTTTCAAATGACATCATTTTGATTGCATTCTTATATTATTCTGTTATCTTTGTCAAATACGGCATTTTTGTGATTTTTATCTTGATATTTGCCTGATTTTTCCAAAAGATTACATTACCAATTGCTTTATAAAACAATGTTTGCAGAATCATGCCTGCTTGGCTATTAAATAGTTGTTCATCCTGAAGAGTTCAGGATCCCTGGTAATACTCATCCAAAAGGCTAGAGATTCACATCCCTCAAATAATAAACCAAGGGAGTAGATTTGGAGTTTGATGGTGGGAACAAGAGCTTGTGCTTGCCTGTGAATTCCAGGGCACCCTGTTCCCTGGGATGGCTCTGAAGACGGTGGCCACACAAAGTCTATTAATTGCCACCTGCAGCTGCAGTGCTTCTGCATGAATGAGTTCAGGGTCAGCAAACTGGATTCATTATGCTCAATCTCGAACTCCAAGCCATTGTTAAAAGGTACTGCATTGTTAACAAACAAGAGGACAATTTTCTGGGAGCCTTTGGAACTCTGTTTTCAGGTTGTTGGTCTACCCTAAACAAAAGTTTAGAAATTGGGCTCCAAGAAAAAAAAAAATATTGGAAGCCCCTCCTTTGCGTACAACATTCAATCATGAATCTGTAAGTTGTTGAGTAAAAGACAGTTATGTGCATTCTGTGAGAGCAGGAGTGGCTCCAAATAGACAACTATGCACTGAGTTAGTTTATCTTTATCATATTTCTTTAAACTGCTAACGCTGTGCTTTATTTATTACTGTTCGTCCATATATAATTCTCTGTTTAGAAAACTGCACCTAACATTTTCACCCCAACTTTATAAATTGCATTGATTTATTTCTGTCTCTTAAGTCTAAAGCCATTTGTTACAGCAACAAAACATCCTCCTCTTTCAGGAACAAAGTCTACCCTCTTATGTGTTGGGGGCATTGACAGATGGCCAAATGGGGTGATAGCTTTGATTTTAATGTGTCTTAAGAGAGTAAATGAAGCAAAGGCAATCTTCATCTCATGTGAAAAGTTGGATTTTTGTGTGGCTTGTCAGCAGTGCTGAGGTGCTGTTCTCACAGCAGCTCACTGAATTTCCGTTCAACCGTGACAGTAACATGGTGGAGGCACAGCCTCAAAGGTGTTTTTATCTTTTTGGTTTTGTTTCTTTTTTTGTTTTGTTTTCTTTGTCTTTAAGAGTAGAAATAGAATTGACAAATGCCAGTTAGTAATTACAACTACAGTCTTTATGGGGTTTACAGAGGATGAATTTTCAATTTTATATTAAATGAAATGATCCCCCCCCCCCGGGAATCACTAACATCGTAAAGACGGTGAAAGTAAAATTTCCAACTACCTTCCCACCTCCAACTGTAATGTCTACTGTTGAAGACATTAACTTTAATGTCAACTATTGAAGTCAAGGGAGACAAGTTCAGGTCACTTGCACTGAGCTTTGAGGGTAGGGGATGAGGGAGATCAACAGTGGAACATGCAAACACACTGTTTATCTCACACACATTGAGATAAAGTCTCAATGCTTCTGGGTGGCCTGGCATCGCAGGCCGATTCAAGCTTCAGCTTAAAATGACATACAAAATGCCAACAAGGTAGAAAAACACTGGGATTGAGATGGGAAACCTGAATTCTATGAAGATTTAGCCACCATGCTGCATTTAAACAGTGGAATAAAACTGTGCTTCTGTAATAGACCGAATGTTACACCCTGCCATTTTCTTAGAGCACATCCTTTAAATATAGACATACATAAGCTTCTCAGGTATACCCATTTAGTTGGTGTCTTGGACCCTGTAGGGCTGACTATTCAGTGTCAAAACCAAAATAAAACAAAGAAACATGTTCTGGAGTCTAAAGAGCTGTGCTTGCTTCTACATTCTGACACTGGGAACCTAGTGTTCCCGCCTGTTTCTGCTCCTGTGTAATGGGAATGGCGTGAGTTTATAAGCTACAGTAGGTCCCCTCCTGACGTCACGAGCTGCACTTGCCATTCTGTACACTGAAGTCACATCACAAGTACCAAATACAGGAAGCTTTCTGTTGAGACTGCTCCTTCCGAGATGTGCCCCAGTAGCCTGCAGAGAACAGTCACCCGATACGGCACAGAGCTCTTAACACCATGTCACACCAGTCCTCCCTAGTGGCCAAATGACCATCAAGTGCCATACTCAGGATGTACTGCTAGGGGATAAACGCAACTTCTGAAGGACCCAGTATCACATCGTCTGACAGAGTAAAGACATGGAGACACCCTCCGAGTGAGCGCTTTGTCTGCAGGTGTCAGCGCCTCTGAGCGTTTCCGCATTCACTCAGGTGTGGTACCTTGTGGCTGGAGGCAGAAAATAGAAACCCCAGCATGGCAGAAGTACAAGCACAGGCAGATGCTCATCTTCAGTGAACACTGAGTGCCCGAGAATGAGGGAACAAACACGACAAGATGATTGTAAATATTTAGAAATTGCCCTAGAAGGGGTGGGGGGCGGGGAGGATCAGTCAGAGTAATGATAAAAAATCCAAGCTTTCCATCCCCAGACTGGTGGTGGCAGCCGCTGAAAATAACTTCAAGTGCCACAGGGACTGCAAAATTGGTAAAAAAAAAAAATTTCTAAGCTCTATCCCTAGACACATACACACACACACACACAAATCCCTGCTCACTGGCCAGCCAATCTAGCCTACTTGAAGAGTTCTGAGCCAGTGAGAGATCCTGTCTAAGAGAGAGAGAGTAGAGAAAGAATAAGAAGAGAAAAAGAAAGAAAAGAAAAAAAAACAAATGTGTGGCTCTTGATGAAATACACCTGAGGTTTTTCTCTAACACATACACACATCACACGTATGAGCACGCACACAGAGACATGCACAAAGAAATACCTATATACATATACCTACACGCAAAAGAAAACATTTTTAATGAAATTGTTCCTCAAATTTTGAATTGTGTACTTTCCCAGCTGGGGATAGACAGTAAAGCCCTCCCTCCAGATGCTGGACAGCAGCGGATGCAGGTCCCCTTGGCCACAAGGTCAGGAAGGAAAAGGAGTCTGAGCATGCGCAAATCCACTCCCACTCAGGTACAACTAGAGGTTCCATGCAGAAAGGATTGGAAAAGGTGAGCCGTGGCAAGGACCCATTCTACAGTGTGTCCAGTCTGTGACCTCTTGCTGCATGTGGCTAAGGGCAGTGTTTTAGGTCACTGCCTTTTGCTATGATAATGCCAGTTAGGGGAGAAAGGGGCTTATCTATCACTGAGGGAAATGAAGGCAGGGATTCAAGAGGAGCCATGGAAGAACACTGTTTACCGGCCTGCCCACTAACTTGTTTTCCGCTAGTTCTCAAACACAGCCCAGATTCACCTGCCTAAGAATGGCGACGCTCACAAGGGGCTGGATCCTCTCCTACCAGTTGTCAATTAGGACAGTTCCTTGCAAATAATGGCCACAGACCCATGTAATTAAAGCAGTTCTTCAGTGGAGGCTCCCTCTACCCAGATAACTCTAGGTTCTGCTAAGTAAACAATAAAAACTAACCAGGACATATAGCTATGAGTGTAACCCAATATAAAATGATAAACTTATTTAAATGTTATGTCCTTTGGATATGTACCATACAGACCTCACCTGAACTGCACCACAGGGACTTCTTAACATTTGTTCTTCATGTCTGTTATCTTACTTGCTATTTCTTCTGTCTGGGAAACTTTTAAGTAAATTTATTATTTTTTTATAAAAAAAAAGAAAGTTAAGCAAAATCTTACCTTAAACTACTCTGTCACTAACGGGTGTGTATCTTAAGCAGAGCTGAAGTTTTGCAGCTGTTATATTGAAACTTTCAATTTTAGAACAAAAGATCCTCCGCTCACACTTTCCACTGGTCCCTGCAGTGTCCTCTGGGTCCAAGCCAGCCCTGCGACTTATCCTGGAAAGCTTCTTGTCCATTTGGTCCACATAAGCATCTTTCTAGAAATTTCTTCAGAAATCTTCTATGAACATGGACAAGAACCTGGTTCAATGTGCGATGGGTTGGTTAGGAAAACTGTACTTCAATGCAATGCAAATCTCCAGACCACTGAACGTCTCATAAGAGACCTATAAGATATGGTGCTGGCTCCTGAAAGGCACATGGTGGTCAATCAACTATCAGTCCTACAAAGGCCATAATAAAATGAGGACAAAAAAGTCAACTTATAGATATAAGGTGCTAACCAGGTAGTGCAGAAATGGTTTACACGTGTTAAAATTACAAATCTAAGTGTTGAGATCAATATTGTATATGAGAACCAAGCAAGTCTTTTTACACAGGATTGTTCCACAACTGATTATAATCATACTCTTGATCAATTTCTCTAGAAATGTGTTAAGATGAATTTTATAACATAATTTGCAGCATGAATTGGTCATTGCTTGCACTTTAAATGAGAGAAAAACAAAAATCAATGAGCTAAAAGAATGGCTTCAGAGATAGTCACCTTCTCCAATTTAATTCTTTGTCTCTCCTCTCTGTCTCTCTCTCTCTCTCTCTCTCTCTCTGTGTGTGTGTGTGTGTGTGTGTGTGTGTGTGTGTGTGTGTGTGCGCGCACGTACCCATAGGTTAAAGGAAGGCTCTGGTGTCAGTTCTGCCTGTCTACCTTATTTGAGACAAGGTCTTTGGTTGTTTGCTGATGTTTATGACATGCCATCTGTCCTACAAACTTCCAGAGATTCTCCTCTCATCTCCCATCTTGCAGTGGGAGCCTAGGGATTACACGAGTGCACTAACACAGCTGGCTTTATGTGGTCTAAAAACAGGTCTTCACCCTTGCATTGCAATCACTGTATCCACTGAGCCATCTCTCCAGCCTGTTTTTATTAGTATTTTTAATTAGCATACACATTAATTGCTATTGGGATATTTTCATACATACTGTGTTTTTATTGATTCTCCTCTCTTACTCCCTTACCCATATCCATTACCCTTCTGCCTCCCTTAATCATCTTCCACTCTCCAGTTGCTACAATACTTTTAATGCAAGGGTAGCTCAATTATAACAAGCAAAAAAAAAAAAAAATCTTCTAGTGTAGGGTCCTGGTCTCTTTGGTTTACATGGTGTTTTAAGATGTTCTGATAGTAGTCAAATTTGACAGTTACAGACATAGAGATTTACAGGACATCTCTTTGGAAAGCCCTGAAGAGTTATCTTTGGTTTGGTCATTGTTTTCCAATGACAGAGTATTGATTCGTGTCCATTTTTATGATTAAATTGTTGTATAGAGTTTCAAATCAACAATAATTCTTTAACTATAGCATAGTCGGTTCTAGCTTAGGTTGATAAGCTCCTGGTTATACAGGTTTGTAAGGTAAGTTTTTCTATTCAGAAAACAGTTTAATTCTTACAAACAGAAATTGCTCCCTCAAAGACAACAGATAAACAGCTACAGTTTTGTTTTTTTTTTTTAAAAAAAAGGTGAAACACACTTTTAATCTTTATTTCTGGTTTATCAGCTTAACTGAAATTTAATTATTAGACTGACAGTTTTACAAAGCAGATCATTATATCTCTTGTTGATCCTACTCTAAAACATCATAAAGGAAGTGGCTGGAATATATTTGCTTCACAAGTGTCCACAATAGTGTTATGGCCTCTTCATTAAAGCATTACCAAGATAAAAAGATGTTACATGTTTAAATTTTGCATTGGTGTATCTTCCTTGGCAGAATGAAGGCTTAGGAAGTCAAACAGGTATTTTGACACTGGACACTGACTATGGTTATTGTTGATTGTTCTTATTCCAAGAACGACCTGTATCTGCATATACAAACACAATGGCTACCTCTGTTTCAACAAGGGCTAGGCTATCTGCTCTTACCTGAGGTTTAGTGGGAAATGTCATGAGCATTCCAACTCCACATTTATTCTGGTGTTTTCTCTTTGTTAAGAGCCTGTGGCTTCCTGAATGCTAGGTCTTTATCAGTGAAAGCATCCTTCCGTGGCCCAACTTTGTACAAAATCCACACTCTGAGAAAGAGTTTTACATAGAATTTCACAAAGGCAATGAGCCTCCATCTGTCTGCATATTCCAAATTTCACGTTTTATTTTAAGGGAGTTAAAATTCACATGCCATAAGATAATCGTTTAAAAGTAGATGACGCAACGTTGTATCACTGTTACCTTCACCTACTTCCTAGATATTTCCCACACCCTGAAAAGAAACCTCATTCCATCAAGCTGCCATCCCCCACCCCTGCTCTTTAGTACCTATTAACAGCAAAACATTAACCTACTCTGTGCTTTACATTTTTCTGGTGGTGGAAATTTCATACAAATGGAGGGGCACATGTGGGCTTGTGTACTGGCACATTTTACTTGTTTTTTCAAGCTTTGCCACACAGTAGCGTGTGTCAGAATATCATTTATAACCATAAACAATACTCTTTTCTATGGATGCTCTACATCTTATTCATGACTTCGTCTATGTGTGAATGTTGCCTTGATCTTATCGTGTGGCTATTGTGAATAGAATTCCTGAGAAGTTTCATGTTCAAGTTTTGTTTACTTATCAAACTTTAGCTATATGAATGTCATATAATGAGTGTTATATAATGAGGTCATATAATGAGTGTGTTTAATTTTTTCTTGAGAAGTCACCAAACTGTACATCTTGCTTTTATCTCCTCAGATGATGGGATGAAATCAGAGCCGTACCCAAACTTTACTAATACATGGCTTAGACTGAGCCCAGAGCGTTCCTATCTAAATATCACTAGGCCTAGGCTTCTACCAGCACTGAACTTAAGGGCTTCAACTTCCAGCTTCCATTTGCCTACAATGTTTTCAGCCTGTGAGACTTGCTGCTGAGTAAACTCACCTTTTTCAGAACTCAGCTGTTCTGGCTCAAAACTCATTTCCAACCTGAGTGATTCAAATTGGATTCTCCTGGCTTCTCACTGAATTACTCTGCTTGGAAAAACTGCTTCTAAACTCCACAGACTGAACTACAGCAAACTGACTACACTAAACTCAACCAAACTACACTAAACTGTACTGGACTGATTGCCTGAATTCTACCTTATTCCTGTACTTATTCTTCTTCTCTGATCTCACTGTGCTTGTCATAAGAGAGTTCTTTGGAGAGTTGGGCATATCCTACCTCTGACTCATTTTGTAAGATCTTCCTCTGATTTGTCACTCTGTCTGTCTCTCAATTAGATGTCATTGTTTGCGATTAAAGGTGTATATTAAAGGCATGTCTATATTTCAGATAGAGCAATTAAAGATGCATTTTCCAGCCAGAGAGATTAAAGGTGCATAGTAAGGGTGTATACTAAAGGTGTGTCTGTGTTCCAGCCGGATCACACAGATCTAGGTCTTTTGATGTGATCCCTTGCCAGAACAGCCTTGTTGCTGGATTAAAATTCCTCTCCACCAAACCATTCACAATGACTATGCAATCGGACATTCCTACCATCAATGTTTTAGGGTTCCACTCTCTAAACATCATAACCAACTCATGCTGTTTTCTAACTTGGGATTATAGCCAACCTACTGTGTGGTAAGAAGCATTTAATTGTAGCTTGATTAGCATACCCCTAATGCCTGATACTGACCATCTTATATGCTTGGTAGGCATGTATGTCTTTATTTTGAATAACTATGAACAAATCCTTTACCTTTCTTTGGGGGTAGGGAGTAAAAAGAAAAATTAAGCTTTATTCCAAGAAATATGGAAAAATAAAATAAATATTTTACAAATTGCAATTAAGCACTTAAAATATGATTTAGGAATGAACTCTCAGAATCTATACAATACATTCTGGTATTGGCCAATGCTAAGTTTACTTAAACTAGTATTTTACATATGCTTAACCTTTAGCCATCTTAACAGTCATTGATTATAATAACTCAATTACATGAGGTGAAGCAATTTTTTTTCTCTTTCTTTCTTTTTTTTGGGGGGGATGGTGTTTACATTGTGTTAAATTACACTTATTTATTTTTTTATTTTATATTTTACATCCCGATCCCAAATGACTTTGTGCCATGTAGATGGTCTTCTGTTGGATTTTTTACTATTACCTTAATTCAGCATCCGCCTTTTAAGATTTCATAGAAAAACCTTAAGAGACTCCATATGAAAGCTGGCTTCATCTTTCACTGTAAGTGAGGGAGTCCTATCAATCTTCTATGTGCACCCTACCAAACTAACTTAGTAAGCCTGGAGCTGTTTTGCGTTCCGCTTCCTGTGTTTTCTACCATGGGCCCTTTTCTTATTATTCTTCCTTCAGTTTTACTTCCTTGTCTTTGCTTTAAAATTTCTATTTTTTCACCAGTATCAATTAATTTTTTATAAAACAGAGAATAATTAAGTCACAGGCAGGACTCTTTTCCTGGTCTGCTGGTAAGAAGAGGAATACTGTAGGAGGTAAGTGGGACTAGGCCCTAACTACTTTCTGCCAGTCTTACTCCTTTGTCCAGAGTTTTTCCTCCTTTCAGAAGTAGCCGTCCCCCTGCTCTCACTGCCTCACACCCATCACTCCCACGCCATGCAGTTATTCCCCGTTCTTACTGAGCACCTCCTGCACCCAAATTCCCTGCTCTTTGGCCCCTGTTCAGAACTTCCCTCCCTGCAGAATGAATCATTCTTAACGAAGTTCTATGCTTCCCATGTCTATTTGCAGGATTTTTGTAAAGATCAGTGACATTTCAATATTCACGTAAACACCATAGTGCTTTGAATAAGGATTGCCAGCTTAGGTCCCTGGATTTGAGTACTTGGTCATCAGGGAGTGAGAACTATTTGAAAAGATTAGGAGATCTGGCCTTGTTGTAGGAAGTGTGTCACTAGGAGTGGGTTTGAGGTTTTTCAAAGGCACAAGCCAGGCCCCTGGGCTTTTTCTTTTCCTGCTACCTACAGGTCCAGATGTAGAACTCTCAGCTACTTCTCTAGTACCTTGTCCTGCTGGCATTCTTTTCAGCATGGCAATAATGGACTGAACCCCTGAAACTATAAGCAAGCCCCAATTAAATTCTGTCCTTTTTAAGAGTTCTCATGGTCACGGTGTTTGCCCACAGCAATAAAACACTGACTAAGACAAACAGGCATTTTCAAATTCTTGGTTAGAAAAGATGGTAGAGTAAGAGGAGATAAGGTGCAGAGGACAGGGACTAGGGGAAGAGTCAGGTAATATCAAACATCACATTAAAGATCCTGAGCACACACTTTGAAGAAAGGGTGACTGTGCCACTATCACAGCACAGAGAACAAAACACACCAGTGTGCAGCCTTACATTCTTCAGTTAAGAAAACCCAGATCTAATGAGCTATTTGTATGCAGTAGAGAACAGATGCTGTCAAACGTCTTGAATACATCTGTGGGATGTGAAAGGGCTCTGGCAATCCATGTGAAAACCCAGCATTTTAGGAATTATATTTGCCATAGCAAGTAATAATTCTTCTGAGAATCACTCTTTATGTAAATCTCTAATATGAAGAGCTTTAGAACCACAAGGCATTTTAATCAGCCATTTTATCACTGAAAAATTAGTAAAAAAAAAATGTATATTTATTGACCTCAGAAACAATTCAACTCATGAAATAAAGCCAGCTACTCACAAAACCCAGAATCACCATAAATAAATTTCAGTTGAGTCAAACCTTGAACCTTGGGTTTCTGCTCTATATTTTTCCCTCCTCTTCCTTTCATTATTCTAATAATGTGAGCCCTCGGCCTTCTTTTTTCTACATCAAGGTTCCTACTTCTGAGGTGTAGAGATTTTCAACTATTCTGGGTGTACAGCATAGTATCCAGGCTCCCCAGAGCTAAACAGAAAAGTTCTGTCTGCCTGCTCACCTATGCCATATACCAATGGCATGCACCCTGAAACCATCAGCGGACACAGCTACAAGGCACAGCAGCTTACTCAAGTGAATGGCTATTCAGTGGACTTTATGAATAAAACAGTAAGCTTTAAACTCGGCGGCAACACCCTTCTGCCCTTCCTAAACCAACTTGGAATAGCTTGTCCTCTTCCAAGCTCTTTATGTGCTTACCATGTCCTGCAGGTAACTCCAGCATTCTTTCTGATTTGTGTTTCCTAATAATTCATGAGGATTCTATCTCCTACTCTTTGATTCACATTACTTTGGCCACAGTACATGGTGTAATCTTATCAAACACACAGTCAGTAAGGATGGGCAGATTATACGACTATGTTACCAGAGCTGCATGCAATACCTGTGACACAGTCGATGCTGGAGCCAATAGGACGTTTTGGAGCATGATAATAACATGCCGGCAACTTAAAGCCACTGGATCTGTAATCTACTGTGGAACTCAACTTTAGATTGATCATACTTTTCAGGAGCCTTTACAAAAGGTTCATTGCAATAATTTTTAATGTTTCATATACTTCAAATGCACAACAGAGAAGAGCTATTTTCGTGTAGCTAGACAACCATTCTGTACAGAACTTGTGAATAAGCAAGTAGGTGTTTCTGTATAGAAGCTGCAGTACCTTCTGTTTCAGCAGCATTTAAAATTCATTCCAGGACAGAAATCTGGCCCTTTAGGAGTTATAATCGGGTACAGGTACATACGAAACTATCAAGCTTAGCCAAGGGCACTTACTGTATGTCAACATTCCATTTCAAAAGGCTAGGAACACTCTAGCATAAGCCATAGGATAAAACATTTTCCAGTTAGAGAAAAAAAAAAAAAACACCATTATTCATGGATGTGCCCAGGCTGTGCTCCCCACAGTTTCTGAATCACATTATCTTAGTGCTGAGAATTCCAACGGAATCTTTCCAAGCACTTTCAGGGCAGGTACATTGACCCACAGCACATGCCTGCCTCCACCACTGTCCAGCGCTGTAGCCTGGACCCTGAGCCATGGTCTCCAAAGAGGGGCAAGGCCCTCAACTCACAAAACAGCTCTCTCCCGCTTTGTAGCATCACATCATCTTTTCTCCATCTTCATCCCTACTCAGAATCACCTCTGGATTCCATTTGTGTTACTTTCACGCTGAGGCCCATCCAGTATGGCATGCCTGACAACAGCAGTTGATTTAAAACCTTGCATAGACACTCAGTTGGCCCTCAGCTGCAATCCACTCAACAACATCCCTCTTTCTGGTTCCAGACCTGCACTGTCCTTCATTGCATCCACCCACCACATGTGGCTAATGAGCTCTGGAATGAGGTAATAAATGATACAAAAATGCACTTTACTTTTAAAGTTTTTATTACGTCTTTTTATTTGTATATGTATGCATGCATGCATATGTGTGCCCTGGCACAGGGATAGAGATCAGAAGACAACTTGCAGAAGTTAGTTCTATCCTTAAACCGTGAAAGCCCCAGGGAATCAAACTCCCTCAGTTCCTCCGACTTGGCTACAGACACCCTGCTCATTGGGCCAAACTTCATCCTTATAATTTCTATTTCTTACATGTAATTACAAAGTTCCAAGAAAGCACTCGTAGAGTGCATTACGTTTCTTTGGAACACTACCTTTCAAGAGGCAAAGCCATGTTTTTCCAAGTCTGTCACTTTTGCACCAATGTCAGGATTAGGTGAGTGATGACTGCAACAGATGAACACCAGGGGCTCCAACCCAACCCTACGGAAACACATCCAGGGGGATGACACCCAGGATTAAGTATTTTAACTTCTTCCTGAAAATATTCTTCTACAGCCTGGCTGAAAACAAGCCTTTAGTGGGATTTTCTTTCCTCTCTGCTCATCACAAGAGAAACAGAAAGATGAGTCCACAAATCGAATGTTACAAACACAAAGCAAGCTTTCTCTCTTTAAACCTACCCATCAATGATCTGACCTGCAAACCAGCTGGACTCAGATTTCCTAAAGACCCAGGAGCAAGAAAGCTGAAATTTTGCATCCTGAAATGCTCTCAGTCCTAAACATGAGGCATTGTGCATGGGCAGACAGACAGCATGTGCCAGAGTGGTGGGATGAAACTTGTGAGCTGTGTAGACCTAGAGTCAAGCTTTGTCCTTCCAAATTCCAGCTGCTGACCTTGGGCCTATGACCTTCACCTCTGGTCATCTGTCTTTTCTTGAGAAGTGCAAAGAAAATAATGTCTGTTTCCACATTTACTGTGAGATTTAAGTTTAACTGTGTAGACCAAATTCCACCCCACACATAACCAAGAGTCAGTAAGGCCAACAAAGGATTAGTGACAAGAGTATAGAAAGCCAAGCCTAAGGGCCTGAATTTAATCAATAGGAGCAACATGAGAGAAGGAACCTAAATCCTGCAAGTTATCCTCTGATCTCCACATGATTCCTGTGGCATATACATGCATAGCCCCCAACCAAACCACACACACAAAAACAAATAAATAAAAAATGCAAAAAGATATTTAAAGTAAAAACAAAAGTCCTATCATTTTATCGGTTTTCACAATAAAGCATAAGACAGTGATTTAAGTTTTCAAAATGGGAGAGATTCAAGATGGATGGTGATGGCTAGCACCTGGAGCACTGTGGGACTTCTCGAGGAGCATGAGAGACCCATGGAGGCTTCAAGGGGTGATGTGTTGGTGGACGATGAGTCTGCAGAGCATGCAATATCCCTGGAACAATTCAAAAAAAGGCAGATCTTATGGGAAGACTTTTTTATTATTTTAATCACAGGTCATTCACTTGAATCCCAGCCGTAGCCCCCTCCCTCTTTCCCTCCCAATCCCACCCTCCCTCCCCTATCACCTCCCTGCCCTCTTCTAAGTCCACTGATAGGCGAGGTCCTCCTCCCCTTCTATCTGACCCTAGCCTATCAGGCATCTTCAGGACTGGCTGCAATATCCTCCTCTGTGGCCTAGTAAGGCTGCTCCTCCCTGGGGGGGGGGGGGGATCAATGAGCCAGTCACTGAGTTCATGTCAGAAACAATCCTTGTCCCCCATACTAGGGAACCCACTTGGATACTGAGCTACCATGGACTACATCCGAGGAGGGGTTTTAGGTTATATGCATGGTCCTTGGTTGGAGAAACAGTCTCACAAAAGACCCCTGTGCCCCGATATATTTGGTCCTTGTGTAGCTCCTGTCCTCTCCAGGTCATACTAACTCCTCCTTCTTTCATATGATTCCCTGCACTCTGCCGAAGGTTGGGTTATTAGTCTCAGCATCTGCTTTGATGCAGTGCTAGGTAGAGTTTTTCAGATGCCCTCTGCGGTAGGCTCCTGTCCTGTTACTTATTTTCTGATGTAGGAAGACTTTTTTTTTAAAGTGCTTCCACAGACTAGATGGTTGAACAGAGTGGCAGAGTGGTGGAGAGAAAAGGAACTGAAATTTGTCAGTGGCAACAGGTATGGGAGCCCAGCCACAGCAGACAAAGGAGCATGTTCTTCCTGAGGAAGGCAGGTCTTTGGGCTGCTAGGAGGCTCAGGGCAGTACCGGGACCCCCGTGCCCTGTTGCCAGCCCCGACACTAGTCCTACAGGCTGCTCTCCACCCTACCTAGGCATGGAGCTGCTGCTTGCACTGCTCACCCCGAGAGGGGAAGAGCTTGTAGAGCCATGGTGCTGCCAGCAGACTGCAAACATGATGGCAGGGTGGCTGACAATAAGGGCAAGAAGTTCGCAGAGACCATCTTGATATCCATGACTAGTACTGCTGCTAGAAACCACATTGCTGTCCAGGGTCCTTGTTGCTGCCCCCAAGGACTAGGTTGATGCATGTGATCCAAGCTACAAACAGAGATTATATTCATATCCACAATCTGGGCTGCCAACCATGAAACCATGTACTGTTGCCATGTGCTGCCACCGGCTGCTATGGGCAGGAAGCTTCCCCCCCTCCCTACCCCCTGGCTGCAGTAGCGCTGATGACTGCAGACTCATAACTGAGGATGAGAGACATTGAAGGCTTTTGTGACACACACACCCCAAAAAAAGAAAAACCAGTCCAGACAGGAAGCTGTTAAAGACGGTCCTTTAAAATGGTGACAAAGATGCGGAAGTGTATCTCTTCACAGTTGATGGCTTCTGATAGGGGCTGGGGGAAATAAGGACTCAGTTTTGTTTAAGGGACTGGCCACTGGGAGTTTGACCATGCACCAGTGAATATATGAGCAACACAAATTGCACTTGGTGGGTGCTTTGGGGGGAGGGGCACAAGTGTGGGAGGGTGGGTCTAGGAGGAATGGGAAGTAAGTATGATCTGGTGCCTTGTATGAAATTCCGAAGTAAGTAATAAAAATATTATGTTGGGGGAATCATTTTTAAAATGTTCTAATGTAGAGTAAATAAATACATACAATTTTTAAAATGTTGCTCTAAACAGTGTTTTGTTTGTTTAAAGTTAGGGTTACCAGTGGTGTGTGCTGTGCCTTAATGCTCAAAAGAAACATCTTAGTTGAAGGCATCACTGAATGGTTTTTGTACTCTATTTGACTTAGCCCCATTGATGTGGGTCTCAATTCAACTCTTCATCTGAAATCAATTACCAGAATTTTCGGCCAGTCCCTCGATAAAACAGCCTCTGAAAATGTAACCTTGCAAATTAAAAACAGCAACAAACATAATAGGACATTTGAAGGGACACAAATCTGCTTGTACATTTCAAAAAATGCAATAGCATCCAGAATCTAAATTAAGTCTCAAATCCCTGTATCTCAATGGAAACATAATGCCCATATGTCATACATCTTTCCACTTCAATCCAGATCAGGAGCAGAATGACGGGATTGCACCGAGGAACGCACGCAACAAGACTCAGGACAATGAGAAACATAGATACAAGAACAGGGTAAAAGTGGGATTTTACTGATGGGGAAAATGCATGATGTGGGCAAGAATCACATGCCCATCGGGCAGGCCATGTTGGGGTCAGGTGCAGGAACATATGGTGACATCATTGTGGAGAGAAGTGGGTTGATTCCTGTTTGTCTTTCACAAATACCGTGAATATTTGATCAGTCGTTCAAAACGGAGTAATTGCTTGTGCCTTCCAGCTCTCTCCTACCTCTCCTACTCTGAGATTTCCCAGAACCATGCTACTGCAGAAATCCTGTCTGATTTCAGATACCATTAGGTACACTCTGCTCATGCTCTTTTAGTTGTGTGGACCAATTCCTTCTGCTTTAGGGGCTTTATCAGCCCCTTATTGTTTCTTGTGTCCTCCTTCCTCAGTGTCATAGTTCACTTCTCTCTGAGCACCCTGGGTACCACATGCAGCTATTTGTCCTCTCAGTGAATCTGGCTGTGCGCCACCTCTGCGTTATGCCTTTTCTACAGCATGAACCCCTCCAGACTATGTAAATGCCACCTTCCTGTGCCTGGCTTTCTTTCTAAGTCAGAACCTCTTCTTTGCTTCTCAAATGCATAGTTACTTGTATGTATGGCTTCTTGTACGTACAGTTACTCTAAGTATCCAGAGGTCTGTTCACCAGCATCATTTCAAAGGCGTTACATCCAGCACCTCCCACAGTGACTGGAAACTAGTAGAAATAGACAAAAAATAAGTGTATTCAGTGAATGGACGAATGATGAAGAAGAGTATTATCTAGGTAACTTCAGTACTAGAAAATCTTAATGTTCTGGAAAAGTAAAAGAAAGAGGCCTAGGACACAAGAGATTAGATGTGAAATAAATCAAGAAGGGGTAGAATCCCCTTAAAATATACTGGTAGAAGATGAGGAAGATTTAAAAAAAGAGAGAGAGAGCTGGAGAGGTGATGATTTTGACACAAACTAGTCACTACCATCACCATCTACTCCCCTTTCCAAAAAGATACTCTGCCCTGGAAGGCTTGTCAAATGAATTTCTCTTCTTATGCGTAGATACACTGTGAACATCGAGGCACAAGGCTCGTGACTAAGCAAATTCCCAAAAATAAGTTTCTTGCAAAATTATCACCATAGCCTAATAATAGAAACCACATCATTGTCCAATCAGCATTTTCACTTAAGAGAGATTTGTACACATATTGTACAAAGAAAGCATGGACAGTGGTTATTTGGGAAGATGGGGCTTCATGGAAAGACGTAGCTCAAAGGAAAGTAACAGACATGTGACGGGACCGAGTCTAGAGTGCTAATGTGCTACGAGGGGACTCTAGTTACTGGTAGCTTTACATGTAGGTCTGAGCAGGCTATAGATTGGTGCGCTGACTAGTCTTATGTCACCTTGACACACAAACAAAGTCTGAAAGGAGGGAACCACAATGGAAAAGAAACTCCCATAAGATCCGGCTGGAAGGCATTCTCTTAGTTAGTGATTGATGACAGAGGGCCCAGCCTGTGGTGGTTGGGGCCATCCCTGAGCTGGAAGTTCTGGGTTCTGTAAGGAAGCAGGCTGAGCAAACCACCATAGCAAGCCAGTAAAGCAGCACCCGTCCATGCCCTCTGCATCAGCTTCTGCCTCCAAGTGCCTGCCCTTTTTTGAGTTCCTGTCCTCTGATTTCCTTTGATGATCAACAGCAATATGAGAAGTGTAAGCAGAATAAACCCTTTCCTCCCCCACTTGCTTTTTGGCCATGCTGTTTGGTTGCAGCAACAGAAACCCTAACTAAGACATCAGACATTGAGAAATAAAAGGCTATAACCGTAATTGACACATCAGTTGGTTTCCATACAGTCACCTTTCTGTTGTCTTAATAAATTCCAAATGCATGATGCATGTGTTACACACCCACAGTAAAACTTGTTTTAAAAAATGGTCTAAATCAATGGAGCAATCTCATGACAGTTAGAAGCCCTGGAGATTCTCACCCCACTGACCATAGCACCGGAGGTGGGAGAAAAGGATAATTCTTTATCAACTAAAGTGTGGATAATATGCTTAAAATCTGTATATTGAAAGACAACATATAAGGCAACATTATAAATCCAAATTATATCCGAGAATATTTGTGATTGACTAAATCTCAAAGAACACCAATAAATTAAATAAATGACACATAACTTTATTAGATATTTGAGGATATTTAACAGTTTCTTGAAGTCAAACTAAACAGATAAAAATCTTAGTATATTAACTTGAAATCTATTAAGTCCCAAGGATTCCACTCTAAGGGATTTAAAAATATTGATTCTTTGTAAATCTTATTTTCAACTTTAGGGTTGGTTTGCTTGCTTGCTTCCTTGAGGCAAGGTCTCACTGTGTAGTCCAGGCTAGCCTAAGGCTGACAATCTTCCCACCTAACCTCCCTCATGCTAAGATTACAGGTGTCTAAGCATGTGCCACCGTACCACACCTGACTTATAAAACACATCTTCATCATACGTTTATTATTATAGCCTCTGTTAATACATGAGGATGTGGACCATTTTGCTTCTACTGTCAGCTTGCCCTTGACTATGGCCATCACAAGCTAGCATATGGGGTGGATAAAAATGGATAGGCATTCACTCTCCCTGTTTGAATTACGGCAAAGAGGAAGCAGAAAGTTGTAGGAGGCAGGGGATACAGGAAGCCTGGGGATTAAGTATAAAGGAGGGTGCAGGATGCAGGAGTTTCATGTGCCTGTGTTTCTTCCTCACAGCAGCCTGACTCTGTTGGAGTACCCCTAAACCCCGAGTGAGTGAGTTCCTCCTGGGCTTGCTGGGGTGCATGAGGTGGCATGATTTGAAGAAAGACACTACTTTTCTGTTTGTCCTGGCATCTCTCATGGCAGGTGGCAAAGCATACTGAAGTGGCTGACATGTGAAAAACGTTCAAAAGTAGTAATAAATGGGTCTTCAAAGAGATGGAGAGTGCAGCTAACAAAGCAGAGCAGCCTGAAGCCATGGTGATTTCCGGGGGCGGGGGGGGGTAGTGAGCAAGCAGTAGGGGTTTACATAAAGGCCCAGGAAAGGCAGAGAAGTTGAGACTTTAGAGCAATTGGTTCAGCACAGTGGGTTAACTGGGACACCAGACAGTTGCTAAGGGTCAGCTGCCAGATGAGGGAGCCTGGGGAGAAGACAAGTCTGGGGAGCAAGAGAGCACTGTGGCAAATGTCAAGATGGATTCCAGACTTGAGCTTGAGAAACACCTGGGGAGATTGAACAAATTGCTGTCTCATTAGATGATTGTTGAAGAGAGGAAACTGAATTGTAACCATTGTGTTTTCTTTCCAAAACGTGGGGGAATAACAGGGTTCTTTTATTATTTATTTATGCATTCATTCGTTCTATCATCTATTTATCTATCTATCACCTATCTGTTATCTAGCTAGCTAGCTAACTATCATCTATTTATTTTGCCTTCCTTACTCCTCAGGACCAGTGTACACATTTCAGCTCAATGCTGTTGAGTGACAAAAAAAAAAAAAAAAAAAAAAGAACAAGAAAGTAATAAAACTAATGAGCTTTTCTTTTCTGATTTTAGCCATGGAGATTTTGAAGGAATTCATGAAATTTAATCCAGTGTGTATTTGTTACAACTCTTGGGTGATACATTCTAGAAGAGTAAATATTTTCTCAAAATCACAGATGACAAGGCATATTTAACACAGAAAAATATTTACAAATCTCTAACAAACAGCCTTCAAAGTAGTTTTAAAGAGTCTGCTTCACTGGAAAATACAATAATTATGTACTCTCCAGTACTTAAAAAAATAATATGTCTACATATGTGCCTCTACTTCTTACTAAATTGTTTCATGCTATTACTATTGCATAATCAAAGAGAGCAAAGTACAAGAAGAAACAGAAAGACAGGCAAAGCATAGTCTGAGATACAAGGAGAAACCTACAACATGAGGTAAGCCCTCCTTATTATTTACTTTAAACACCAGCAAATGTCCCATAAAACTATGCATGTCAAGAAGTCTCTCTCCCTACTAGTCACTGTTTTGCAGAGAATGTTTGTTCACATGCATTTCTAACAAGCTAGGAATGATGACACACACCTTTAATCCCAGCCCTGGAGAAGTAGAGACAGGCAGATCTCTGTGAGGAGGCCAACCTGGTCTACACAGGGAGTTTCAGAGCAGCCAGCTCTATATTATAAGGCCCTTTCTGGAAAATGTTTCTTAATAAATAAAAGTTTAAAAAATCTGTAGGATGCCCTTAATGAGCTGTGAGATAATCAGACGCTGAAGGAGAATGTTGCCAGTGGTCTCTTTATTCAGGGCAGCATGAAAAATGACACTTTTCCTGGAAGAGACTCTCATGTCTGAGAGCACTGAGGAACACAAACAGGAAGAAAAAGCTTCCCTCTCCATAGGACAGTTTGTTTCCCGTGGAGTGCTCACACGCAGGACTATGTGTGTGTAACAAGTGGCTCTGGCTTGCAAAAGCGTCCCAGAATATCACGTGACCATGGAATTCATAATGGCTTCCCATAGGCTCCCGAAAGCTCAAGTTGTGTATGAGCGTGCTGCTTTTAGGAAAGACCTGGTGCTCTATTGTTCGAATTAGCATGTGACAAGAAAGCTAATTTCACAGAGCCTAAAATCATGCTAAAAATATTCTTTGGGTGTTTCTTTTTCTTGGCAGCCTAGAATTACTACAAAATATTTGGTATGGCACAGCATATTGTCCCAAATAACAGTAAACATGGACATATTTTATGAACTAATAACAGACTCTAATACATTTTAGCAGCCAACTATGCCCTTCTATTTTCTTCACATCCAAAGGAAGAAATGGGATTTGAGCTTCTTCATGGGGGTTGAAAGCTCCTAACCAGTCCCAGGTAGAAAGGTCACATGCAGAAGCTAGTCCAAACAGAACAGAGAAATGAGAGTCATGTGCAGCTTGCATTTGTATGCCTACAAGTGTGTGAAAGCACAAGCTTCTAGGCGTGCCCTTCCGCAGATTCTTGTTCTCAGGATAAAGTGTGAGGGATAAAGATAAAGGAAAAAAAAGAGGCATGTGATATCTGGGCAGCAGGTGTGTCCTTTTTCTGCCACTCTCATTTGGGGAAGGCAGGCTGCCCTCTGGGTCCAGAAGAAGGCCACATTCGTACCTGCTTGGTGCTTTAGTGCTTGGAGGCTTATTGATAAATGTTGCAGACCCCGGACTTGGTCTTAGAAAATCTGTCTTCCTGTCTCTCTTTTGGACATGAGCAGCTGCTTTCTGTGGCTGGCTTTAGGCATAAAAAGACGGAAAAATTCAGTCCCACAATGAAGAGAGATTATCATTATGCGCTTGGTCACAGACCGAAATTTTGGAGTGGTGTGTTCAAACATGGCTTGGACATTACTGAGGTACACAGAAGTGTAGCTGCATAATCCTTAAAATAGGGTAAAGAATGTAGGGTTTTGAACAAAATTTAACTGTTTATCTTTGAAGGAAGAAAGCAAAACAAAGATAGGGAACAGAGGCTGTCTCTTTTATGAGGAGTTGCAATGGTTCAGCCAACGTCCTTATGATTGACAGACGTCTCCATATAAGTCACAAAAATACTCAGGTACTGGACCATGCTCTGTCATACATAACCTGGCATAGTTTTACTGAGACCATAGTAGGAGTAAGCTCACATTTTAGTCATTGCCATGTGCTGTATGATAGTAGCTCACAGGAACATTAAAGTCTAGTTTGGTGTATGACAGCTTTCATCTTTCTTGGAGCTGTGAAACAAAGTAGAATTGGAAATGTGGTTACTGCTTGGACAAGATACTAGACTTTTATTCTGGGTTGTGTGTTTCAGAGATTCCTAGCAAATAACAGCACCACATAAAATTATTCTATCATTAGGAACAACTCAACTGACCAAAATAAAACAAAAACAAAACCTCCCCAAATTGACTGTAGGATACAACAAGCTAGGCATCATCACTGAAAAAAGAAACCTCAAAGAAAAAATTGGTTTCAGGGCAACATGAATTCAGCTTTGATATTCTGACCAGGTCCCACTTCTTTCACATATCTCTAATGCATAATGGGTTCATCATTGATAAGGTTTTTCTTCGAGGGTACACTTTCATACTGTACGTTTGCTGTATACATTTTCCTACTCAAATCAAGTGAAAATTAACAAAAGTATCTTCTACAGAAGGCAGAGCCCAAGTCTTCCTCTTTCTCCAATGGTCTAACTGAGTCATTAACTTGTGCCTGAACCAATCACGCATCACAGGTGGACAACTGGCAGGCAGGAACCTTGAATCGATAATCATTTAAAAAGCCAATGGAAAAATTCTAATTCATCCAGTACACACACACACATACACACACACACACACACACACACACACACACACACACATGCGTGCACACACACACTCACATACTCCACAAACAGGATCATATTGTGTTCATTGGGCTGTCCTCAGACTCACTCTGTAGACCATGATGGCTTCATACTCCTCATCCTCCTGTCTTTGCTTCCTGGATTTCAAGCCCTCTGTGTGGTAGCTTAAATAAGAATGGCCCCCATAGGCCATTTGAATGATTCTTTATTAGGGAGTAGAGCTGTTTGAGAAGATTAGAAGGATTAGGAGGTGTGGCCTTGTTGGAGGGAGAATGTCTCTAGGGGTGTACTTTGAGTTATCAGAAGCCCATGCCAGGCCCAGTCTCCTGTTCTGCATGATCAGAATGTAGTTCTCAACTACTGCTCTAATGATCCCAACCATGACAATAATGGACTAAGTCTCTGAAACGGTAAGCCAGCCCAAATTACATTCTTCCTTTTATGAGGATTTTATGGTGTCTCTTCACAGCAATAGAACAGTGACTGAGACACTCTCTAACTATAAGTCTTCAACTTTCCTCCTAAAATGTAGAAATCACTGAGATAAAATTAGTGGAAGTACTATATGTTATCAGAATTGTGGAGACTGGGAATCAGGAGATGGCTTGGCGGATAAGATCATTTACTGTTCAAGCAGAAAGACCTGGGCTCAAGTTCACATAATGCACAAGAAGAAAATATGTCTGCCACCTCAGACCTGGGTTTGAGGGGCAGGGTAGAGGCGGGAAGGAAGATTCCTGAGGTCTGCTCCAGATTCAGTGAGAGGCCAAAGAAATAACAGAAAATTATAGAACAAGACTTTCCAAGTTCTCCTCTGACCTCAGCATGGCTCATGCACACGAATGATAGAGATGAATTTATTATTTTGATGAAGGGATGCTTCAGGACCAGAAAGGAAATCATTATGAAGAATCTTCTAAAGTAAATGTAAATATTTCATTGATTTTTTTTCCCAGAAACAGGTGTTTTAGCCTCATTTTTACGTTTGCCTTAAGTCTGATCCCCAAATATCTTCCCATTAAATCAACATTAGCTGTCTATGCAATGATTAAGCTTTCATTTGTTTATTGGAACAAATTTCAATTTTTTAAATTTTTTATTTAACTTTTATTAATTATACTTTATTCCTTTTGTATCCCCCCATAAGCCCCTTCCTCCTCCCCTCCTGGTCCCACCCTCCCCCCCTTTCTGCATGCATGCCCCTCCCCAAGTCCACTGATAGGGGAGGTCCTCCTCTCCTTTCTGATCTTAGTCTATCAGTTCTCATCAGAAGTGGCTGCATTGTCAGGGTTCTAGGTTATCTCCATGAATAGTCCTTGGTTGGAGTATGAGTCTCTGGGAAGTTCCCTGTGTTCAAATTTTCTTGTTCTGTTGTTCTCCTTGTGGAGTTCCTGTCCTCTCCAGCTCTTACTATTTCCCACTTCTTACATAAAATTCCATTCACTCTGCCCGACAGCTGGCCATCAGGCTCAGCATCTAATCTCCCATTCCATACTAAATCTCAAGTGGTCTGCATGTTGTAAACACTGCTTAAATGAATGCACTAGAAGGGCAAAATAAATTAGCTTGAGTTAATGCAGTTGATTGATAAAATATAGGAAATCTTCTCAAGGCAAGTAATTCCTCCTTCCCTACTTGGTTAGGCCATTTCTAATTGATGAATTTTTTCAGTTGTTTTTGCACCCTGTTTGACAGCTGGGAGGTAAGGACCTGTCATTCTTAAAATTCCTATAGTTTAGATGTGCACCTGACTTTCATAACTGAATTATACAACACGGCTCAGTTTAAACAATAAATTAGAAAACCCTGGTGCAGGGACTATTTTGGAGTTTCTATTTCCGGTTACAGCTCTTACAGCCCAAACACACCTTCAAAACTAATGGCCTCACAGTTCTCTAACTCACTTCAGATCCGTTCCATCTACATTCTAGATTCTGGATCCTAGACATCTTGTTGGAACCTCCTCTTGTACTAGCTCATCGGCATAGGGAAAACTCCCCTCCTGGCCTCATGAGCCATGCTGTTAATTTTTTCACACTTTGTTGTTCCATACAGTAAGATCCATCTGTTCAGGTCTCTGGTTAGGTGACCAAGTCCACAGAAAATTGTCCTCCGAGGCTTTCTGATTATCTCTACAATTCTGAAAATGGGGAAAGGCGGGGGGCAACATGTGACTTTCTGTTACGTGAGAACGGGAAAGTAAATTGCTACATGTTGGATTTTATTCCCTACGCTTTCATAGAGATATAAAACTTAACTGATACACAAGGATGTTAGCTGAGACGCTGTGATTTCTCGGAAATTAGACAGCCTTTTTCCCCCATCTCTCTGGGTGTTTTTTTGTTTTTTTTGTTTTTTGTTTTTTTTTGGAGGGGGGATGGTGTCTGGGAGAGTTTTACCTGAAACACTGTAAAGCCTGCTCCCATACACCTCATAAAGCAGGGACAAAAGTTTAGATAAGTGTCTGAAAAACATCTTACGGTGACCAAAAATCTTTGGTTACAAACATGTTCTAAGTACTTTAAAGTACTTCCAAGTACTATTGATACCTCCCCTTGGGACCAAGAACACCGAGCTTACCCTTGAGTCACCGAGTTGCTTGTTCTCATGTGTTACTAGGAGCAAAAATATGTATCTATTTGTTAGATGAACCAAAATGTAAAAATCCAATTAATAAATATGGTATAAATTAATACTATATGATAGCAGGTTATTCACTTGGCTGAACCATTGTCTGTCCCGTCCGTTTAGAGGTGACTTGGCAACACTGCCAGTGTCTGTATTCGCCTACCACACTAACTGGCACTGGGACCGGGGAGAATGGGCCCAACAATGAGGCAGACTAAGGTCCTATTCCATAGCCAGTTTTATGAAACCCTGATGGTTAAGAGGAGTCACAGTGAAATGTATAATCACAAGGACAAGCTGCAGATGGCAGGCAAGACACACACGGCGAAAACATGTTTTTGTTTTGTTTGTTTTTCTGTAGAAGCACAAACAAATAACAACATCCGGTTGTAATGAGAAATCTAAAGAAAACTGTCTCCTATCTGCTACACCTGAGAGGGTGACAAGAGCACATTCCAAGAAAAAAAAAATTGTGGTCACAAGACTGTTTTCTAGGAGTTTTCTCACAAGCACTCAGAATTCACCTCATATGGCTCCACTGTTGGACCGTGTTCTGACTTGTTTTAAAAACATTTATGAGCTAGGGCTGAAGCTAAATGGTTGCACTCTTATCTCTCATGAATGATACTGTAGGTTTAATACTCAGTGATGGTTTTTTCTTTTCTTGATTATTTTTTATTTTTTGTTTGTTTTTTAAGAAAAAAGGAAAGACAGAACAGCAAGCTTGAAGCTGATCACCCTGTTAATTAACAACTCATACATTTGAATACCCATAACCCACTCTGTCACAAACAGTGAGGCCAACTTAAGCAGAGCAGTGCACACTTTCATGGCCTTCCCTATAGTGACACCAGTTGGACAGAACCCCTAGGAAGTGTTCTCAAAAAAAAAAAAAAACAAAAAACACCAAGTCACAGAAGTCTATAGGAATGCTATGACAGCAGCAGAGCAAGGGAAAAAACAATTGAAGAAACCAAAATCCAAAAGCAGTGAGAAGTCTGGGACCACAAAGCAGCAACAACATGCCTAGAGGTGGAAATGACATACTTAATGGCCAGAGAATTACTACCCTCCCCTATTGTATGGATAAAGAGCTTGGGAAAATGGGAAGAATGTTATTTTGGGGGATTTAATCACATATTTAGGAGTGAAAACTATACTGAAAACAGTGGAGTGACACTTGGTAAGTTATTGAGCAATAAAGTTCTAATTTTTATTGTGGCTCATTATTCAGGCAGCCATATAACTGACAGAATGCCCATGGGAAAAGAGTATTCCACTGATACTAGAGAAAAATTGAAAGAAACAAAATATTAATTCTTAAAAGCACTTGAAAGATAAATTAAAGATAGACAGAAAAGTAGATGGACTGAAAGAGAAACACAAATTATGAATAGATGAACGTATTCATCTACTTGTAGCCAGCTATGATACACCTGCAGCCACGTGATAAGCATCATCACTATCTGTTTGCAAACCCAAGCCACCTTCTCAGTCAGCAACAACCTTGAAACAAAGCCTTAGGACTTGGTGCTCAGTTACAAAAGTGTCTAAACCGGAAGGAAGTCCTGCTTTGTGGGAGACTAACACTGTCTCTTTTTCTCCAAGCCTCGCTGAGATAGGGCTTCACTCTACTCACAGAGAGAAAGGGAAAATCAACAAGGAGTTTAGGCCTCACGGGAGAGAGCAGAGTGATGGTCTAGTCAATAATGGTGGAAACCTGCAAGGGACAGTGCACATGCCTCTAAGACTAGACTTCAAAATAAAATTAGACAATGAAATATTTACTTTAGAGTTAAGGAAAACATACATAGCATGAAAAAAATTTCTACTTACACCTGTTTGTTCTGAGAACCATGTATGGTCTAGATAAAAAGAGATCAATGGCCTTAATCTTGTTTAAACAAACAAAACAAAAACTTAAGAGACTGCAGTGAAGGGAGGGATTTGATAAGATGGGGAGAGGGAATCTGTAAAGAACAAAGAAATAAGAGACATGATCAGTGTCTGGGTAAATCCCTAGGGTATGGCTGATGGTTAACTGTTGTTAAATCTTTATTGTCAGTACCTGTATCTAGATCAGAAAATGGCTTTGATAAATTAAGTTAACCTGAACACCAAAGAAACCAGATCCTTTTGCCCACAACCAAACACATAAATTATTTCAAAAAAGTTTGTATCTTCAACCATGCTTTCTTATCCTTTACTTGAGAAACCCCCATGTTCTCAAAGCTTTCCTGCAGAAGCAGCCAACATTTTGACATTCTGACATGCTGTAGCTATGGGTGTGTTGTTGAGCCACATTCATAACTGTACTGAGAAGTGTGACGCCGCCAGCCATGAGACACGTCTGGACGAGAAGAGGCATCAAGTATGTTGTCTGAAGCCTAAGAGTATCCTCAGGTGCTTGTGCAAAAGCATTGCATCTATGAACAAAAAATGTCCCAATTGTTTCTCAAATGTGTGCCCCTTGTTGCTGACGAGACTCACCATTCAGCTTGCAAGAACATACACACAGGAGCCCCTTCACCTGGAAGATGCTGACACTAGATGAGTGTGCTTTGTGTCTCCCTACAGCAAGGTGGGGATGCTTACTCTGCAACAGTCTTATCTTAAGAAACATTTCATATTGAATTTGCTCCATTTATAGTAGCCATGTACACATTTATATATTGAAATTAGAGGTGACTAGGTCGTACTCAATACCCTCTTTATATCATGTGGGGGGGAAAAAAAAGGTGTTTTTGTTTTTGTTTTAAACAGAATCATTTGAAATACCAGGAGTCTAGAAATGCTTCCAACAGTATTGTGTTTGCTGCTCATCCAGCAGAATTTCAGAGGTGGCCAGAGAACACAGGGGAGAAAGATTTTCTTTCTACAACATGTTTCTTCTGTGTAGCCTCTAAAGCGGTGTTCCCAGAAGAGCATAAATTCACTGTTTGGTGATGTGCTACTCCCTTCTCTCGTCTTCCACTGCAGCAGGCTCATGTTTTTTGTGCTCCCAGCCACTGGTAGTAACTACTGTTCTGTGCTGCTCCAAAAAGAACCCTGGTGAGTGTATTGAAAGAACTGTCATAATCAGGAGAAGACGTCTATGATGATGTTTGACTTGGACCACCCCTGCATTCCACAGAATAATTCTACATATGCAAATAGTCAACTCACAGGGAGGCATCTTCTTCTTTCTTTCTTCAGAGAGAGAGATTGTTTCTCTCTTGTTTAGTCTGCAGCCTAATACAGACCTTGCCTTCTGGGCAACTGGAGTGATTTCTAGTGAGTTTTTAAGTCATGTTTGCTACAGCTGTGAATGTAAATCTGGTCATACATGCTATCATAGTTAACTGAGCATTTCCCTGGTCCTTCAATTAATGTTTAAGTGCAATATGGTAGAAAAGAAGACATTAAATAAACACAAAAGCAGAAAACTTGCTCGAGCCATGCCAGATCAAGTGTTCAACAATAATGCATATTACACATAAGATTTCACAGAAGGCAAATTAATTTGCATGCTCTCAAGATTCTTATTTGCAATGAGGCATTAGTTTTTTGACCCCAGAAGAAAGGTTTTCCAGAAAATAAAATTAAAAACAAGACTCACTATACCCCTACCCCAAATCTAGTATTTTTCTCTCCTTTTTGCTTTCCACTCCTCAACAAAACAAGAAAAACAATCAGGATCCAGCTGCTGGCAGCACAGCCAGAGAAATGTGAGATTGGCCCTTAGGGGAATTTTCATTCTCAAGTGGATGTAAATGTATTCATCAATTCAAAGAAATGCATAGTGTGTTATATACACAATACATTAATAAATAGCCCTGCATTAAAAAATAACGAGGTTCTCCACCAAACAACATCCAGTTGTGTGTAGGGTCATAAAAAAGATACTAAAAGAAGGAGAAGAGATTATGTGTAAAATCTGATTAAAATACAGAAACGCCATCATATATGTAAGATGTAATAAATATTTTATTAGTTAACTATAAACAAAAGAACAAATGCAGTAAAATGTAATTAAAAATGTAAAAGTGAAGGATGTGATTTATTTCATGCCGATAATATTAATATTACAAATGGTATGTAAATGGTATCGAGACTGTATTGTAGAGAGAGCAGAAAGCAGCCATTCATTTCTTATAATGAGATTTCATCTCTTTTTTTGATTTCCATTTGTTTAAATATTTCAAATAGTGAATGAATAATGTTGCTCTTAAGCCTTCCACAGCTTAGCACATTCTCAGATTTCCATCAGCACCAGGAGGAGATTTGCATGCTGGCAGGCCATTTCCAGGCAGAGCCACTAATTGTGAAAATAGAAGAAAATTGACTGGCTGAAACCAAGGGTATTTTTAGTGCTGTTGGCTGAATGACTTTGGCTTTGAGTAGTCACCACTGTTGGTGAATATGCTGGAACCCAAAATAGCCCCAAATAGTTCCCCAATTAACAAAGGTGAAAAGACTGACATGGACATTGACCAACTACCACTGGCTTGTAGACTCAGAGTCTGAAAGTGTTAAGACTATGTGAGCTAGCCTTTCAGCCACAGTCTCCAAGAAATAAGCCAGGGTAACAACAGTCATAATTCCGGGCACACAGGCGGCCTTGTACTAGATGCCTTGTCCCACATTAGAAGCCGCCCATCCGCTCCACCTGAATTCACTTCTAGCAAGGCCTGGTAATGAAGACTCACAATACCAGTTTCTACAGGAACCAAGGCAGGAAGACCTGCAGCTCTAATTATCCTGGGCAATGGAGTGAGTTAAACTCCAGTTCACAAACTTGGTGTGACACTTTTTATCTTGGTGTCTCAAGATAAAAAAGGTTTTGAGCATTGATCGTGCACTTGTTTTAGCATCTCCCAGTCAACAAATCAGTAAGAAAGTAATCAAAATTCTCTTGCACATTCCTGTAAAAACTGTAATATGACAGTTGTCCTCAGGTCAAACTGCAATTTAATATTATCAAATGCTATTTATTACTCACTATTTTCCACTTGAATATCCATCCCTTTTTCTCTTGGGGTGTAGGACATACAAAAGGCAGTAATCATGAATTACCCTACAAAGAGAGAGCTGGGCTTTGGGATGGACATGAACTGACCAGGCTGCTCAGCAAGGACCCAATACAAGTAAGTTCTGAGGCCATCCTCAGCCTTCTATTTTGCTGGTCTTCACAGGTTCCATGACACCCCAGTGTCCTCTCCAGCTTCTTTTTCACCCTAGTGTGCTCCCATGCAGCACCGTACTGTTTCACCTAAGCCCACATTTCTCTGTCGTAAGATGAACTGGATTTCCTGCTTCCCCTTTCAAAAGTCTAAAGCTTTTGCATGTTCCCTCTGCTAGTTCCCCACAACCTTCTCTATCAGCACAGCTTAGAAAGGCACATCCTTTGTTTCACTCATTCTATAACAAACAGCAGAACATAGCCAGAATAGCTCCATGCCAGAAAGCTCTGACTTCATCTCTTTGAGCAGCCCAGCTCATTTCTTCTCTTGTGAAAATGACCACATCTCCTTCTAAGTAAAGTGCTTCAGAACTGACCAAAAAGCAAGTTCTGCTTCTCTGGTCTAGTGAGACATAAGCCAGGAATAATTTTATTACTCTAATAGAAGAAAATCTAGCCACATGGCTTCTACCAAGGTGGGGTTCTTAAGCACCAACATGTTCCAAAGCAGATGGTTCCTCATTTTGTTTCTTCACTTTAAAGATGTGAAGAGCAATATTTTTTCTTTTATCTTATTTTGTCCTTTAAAAGAAAGTTGTTGTTACCTAGTTCCCCCACACACACCTGTCTATCCAAGACAATGCATTGGGAAAAGCTAAATAACAATGCCTTGCGGTTTTCCAGAAGCACATGTATGATGCCCCCTCCTCCTACATCATGCACCCAACACTAACTAACTTGAAGCTGGCTAGAAAGAAATTGGAAACAGCAGCTGGGTTAGCAACCCAAGAGTGTCTGCCATAGTCACTGGAGCAGAGATACTGTCTTTCTCGCCAGGCAAACATCACCCAAGCGTTTATTCTCTTAGTCAATAAATAGAGGGTAACTTGAGAAGCTTGTGCAAGGCATGATGTAGAAATAAACCAAGACTGACACCCCCGCAGAGGCATTAACTCTGAATTATTACAAGGTATACGGTCCCTGTCCTTGGCTAACTTCAGTTCTCGACAGGAATGTGTGGCATTGAAGCTTGGGAAAAGCCAGTACTTGGAAAACTAGTAAGCAGAAGAACAGGCTGTGGCATTAGATACAGCCTTGATGTGTATGAGGTGAACATGAAGTAGAAGAGCAGAGAGTCAGCTACCACAAAATGTGTCTGTAAGTAGTAATGGCGAGATCATGCTCAATGGAGAAGATTGTGAGCTAGTCTGAAGAGTTCTTTCTAAAGCCTTTGCAGCCAGGTGAGCATGTGAATGAGAAATATTTGCCACCAATATGTATGTCACTCAGTAATTTAGATTATTTACTTAGCCTTTCGTATGAGTGATAAACACACAGAAAAGCACACACCACACCCAGCTGAAAGTCTCCTCAAAGGACACATATCAGCTAGGAAGTACAAATAAAGTTTCCAATAGAGAAGCCTGGCTGCCACCACCTTAAACAAATAGTCCAAGTTGACATTACCATTAATGAGGGGTATTGGTGCCATGCAACATCTGATGAGATGCTTAGAGAAGGAGTAACTGTCCCTTCTGTCCTATTCCAGCTAAAAATACATGGCCTGTTTGGAATAATGAAGAAATAGTTTTGAAACCCATATAGAGATCATGCTGAAGAACACTAGGGCTGGTGTCATTGATAGCCATTGAGGGGAACTGGTGCCTAGGTCAGTGGTAGAATATATCTTTAACATACTCTATGTCCAAGGTTGAACTCACTACAGTAAATTAACAAATAAGCACACATAGTAGCTTAGGGACAAACAAAGGCTGAGCAACAAGCGCTTCCAAATTAGAGACAAATAAGTAGCTAAACGCGATATGGGGTTTGGGGTACGAACCTTGGCCAGGAAAAGGAAACCAGTGGGAAATTTGAAATGCTTGTACACAGTCTTGAGCTGAGTTCCTAGTATGGTGTTCCTGCTGTGTCTTGGCCTGTGTATCTGTCCTAATACCTACTAACCATGTTAGATCTTGGAGATCTTGGTAGACAGAGTATAACGCATTGGGTATTTGCAATAATTTTTCAAATGGAAAGAAATAATAACCCAAAAGAATGAAACTCCCAAGATGGGAAAATAGAAACTATTGCCTCATAACCCACTGGTCTTGTCTGCTGGCTAGATTCACATGCAGAAGTGTGAGACAGGGATATGAGCAACTAGGCTGAGCTATGTCAGCAACTCTAAAGTGGTGGAGCTCATAGGGACTATGTGCAGCGATTTGTAGAGAAATGTGCTAATGGACTAAGAAATTCTGCTTCACGGTAGTTATCTAAAACTCAGTACCAGATGACTCTGATGGTCAACAAAATTTTCCTTGGACTAGACTCACATGACTGAACAACTGGAAGGAATTCCTCATCTAGTAACTAAGATAGTTAATTTTGTAGGAAATCCTCATAATGGAACACTTTACAGCTTCATTGGTTATGTCCTAAGCTGCTTAATAGCATCATAGAGTACTTGAAGATCAGGTGTCTGGTCACAGCAATTGAAAATGTAACTAAGAGTACAGATGTGGTTTCCCCAATAATAGTTATTGCCCTTATAATGTAAAAAAAAAAAAAGGCTATACAGTCCATTTAGAAAAGTTGAAATTGTGTAACAATTTGTGCTTGCAGACTATTTGGGGCTTGGTGCATACAGTTGAAATGTGCTCAATTGTTGAGTCAGCCAACTCAAGACAGCTGTGGGAATATATTAGCTTAATCTCCTTGAGCCTTGTGTAAAGGGTCAGGAACAAACCCTCTGAAAGAGGACATCAGTTAAGCCTCCTCAGAAATAAAGTGAAGTGAGATTATCAGCACCCGGATGCCAGCCAGCATTTATAGACCTAATACTACAGGGCTTGGTAAACTTGTTTTTCTTGTGTCTTTGTCATCCTCGCTAACTTCCCCACAGTGGCCAGCAATACAAACCTACCTAAAGATATGGTCTGAGTGCTTTTCTTTGGCATCAGGAAGGGGACTGTGAGTTGGATAGAGTTGAGCTAGAGATGGGGGGGTCTAAAAACAAAGTTCATCTGATCTTTCACTTTCAAACTCCTGAATGGGCATATGCTTTTACATCTCTTGGGCAAAAAAGCATGGGCTAGAATTGTTATAATATTTGCAAGTATATTTTCTGTTTAGCCTTTTAAGAACTATCAAAACACATGAGTTACTTTTCTCATTGCTATGACAACAGACTCTGACAAAAGCAGCCTAAGCAAGGAGTTTTATTTGGCTCACAGTTTGAGAGCTGACCATCGTGGTGAAAAAGTATAGTGGCAAGAGTGGGAGGCAAATGGCCATACTGCAAGCAGTTTGGAAGTGGAGAGCAATGCATCTTAGTACTCACCTCTCATTCTCCTTTTAATTCAGCCCAAAACCCCAGCCCATGGAATACAGCCACTCATGCATCTGTGATGATTCTTCCTAAGTCAATTAACCCCATCTAGAAATTCTCTGACAGACAGTTACAAGGAAAGAAAAAGGAGAAGTCAAATTGGATAGAGACCAGTAAACAGGCAACAAGACCACAAAAAATCAGAACCCTAGCTTTAGTTTCTGTACCTACCCTTCAGGCTTCTGGAGAACATTCTAATATGACTATCTCAATAGTTTGTGTCAATTACATGGACAGACCTGTTGCGACCAAGGAGTTTGACTTAGGAATCTGGGAAGAATAATGCAAGCTTTGGGTCCTTCCCCAGGTGGTATAACTCAGCAACTACTGTATACAGATGTCAAAGTTGAAGAAAAAGAAGAAGAAGAAGAAGAAGAAGAAGGAGGAGGAGGAGGAGGAGGAGGAGGAGAAGAAGAAGAAAGGAACTGGGGTAGGGTGGGGGGAGGGAAGCTCCAATTTCCCACAGCTACTCATGCACACTGTGCCTGCAGTGGATCTACCAGACAAAATCATATTAAAGTCTCTACCAAAAGATAGACTCTGCTGCTGCTATGTGGCAGTTTCCTCAGAGATCAAAATCGTCCATCTTGGAGGAAAGCTTTTTAAGACAAAGAATAGAAAGGAAGTGAAACAACAGGATATTCTAAAGGGAGGTGAAACACCCCATCCTATGAAAAAGCTCCTTAAATTCAGGAAATAAAAAAAAAACACACAGAGGTTTCAGGAAGTCACTGAAACTTACCAGATTCCTTTTTACATAATAAATAATAAATTATTATTATTTACTGTGTATTTATGAGCATACAAGTCATATGCATTTGTGGAAGTCAGAAGACAATTTTGTGAACTCATTTATCTCCTGATGAAGCTGGTTCTTCATAATAATATTAGAGGATTTAAGTTGTGCTTATTAATGATAGAGCATATGCCTAGCCAGTGTGAGCATCTGGATCTGATTCTCATTATAAAAATAACAATAAAATGATAACTATTCCAATATTATTCTGATTCTATATGACTACACACACTCATACACATATAATCCCAATGTTAATCTGATTTTATATTAAGAGACATAAGTGTTTATTGGGTATGATAGCTTCCTCTCTGACATACAATGCCTAAAATGAGCAACTTCAAAGATGAAAGATGTTTTGGCTCAGGGTTTCACAGGTTTCGGGCCTTGTTCTCCTGGGTGCGTTGCTGCGAGCCTGTGGGGAGACAAAACATCATGGTGAAAACCCAGGCAGAAGATCCCCATGCTGGCCCATCAACAAAAGAAAACAGAGAGAAAGGGGTTGAAAATCCAGTATCCTCTTAGGGGCAATTCCCCAAAGGTCCAGCTGCTTTAACTAGGCTCTCCACTGCCAATGGCCTATTTAGCTGCAGCCCAAACTGACCCTTTGGAGTCATTTCAGATTTCAACTATGACAAAAGGCAGCTGACCAAAGTTGCCTAGCTGGTTGGAAAAACAGCTTGGAGTTAAAAGAACCGACCAAGTGCACGCAGAGGCCAAACCCACAGTGTCAGGTGGTAGCTGTTAGCATTCACTGGGTACTGTGATACCTTAGGACAATTGATACAAGAAGCACTGTGATTTTCCGGGTCAGCAGATCAGAATCTCAGCATCCCCAGCTTTCAGATATGTGCAGACTTGCATGAAAATGTGCTGCTGTTTCTCTTCCTCCCATTGGTAACAGCTGTACAGAGTCTAAGTCTGTACCTCTTCCCATCTTCTTTCTTTCAAAATGGATTCCAAATGCACAGGACCTTATGGCAAGCCTCATCCCTCCATCATCTAAACACCTCTCCCACTTATCTGACAGGAAGGCCCCCCGCCCCCACTCACTGGTAGAAGAGGAAGAATCACCAGGGAGCAAGATAAAGAAACAGTTTCCTCTGTGGTTTCCTGTACCTCTAGGCTGACCGCATCTTTTTCTGCTACTCAGTCCTTCTGCCTGTACGAGACAGCAGAATAATTCTAAACTTTTGCCTTAAAGAAACATCACATCACAAAACCTCTTAGCGTTGAGTTCTGCGGCTTGATATAGCGTACTTGAACACTTAAAATGAAATCAGAAGTAACGGTTACTAAAAGCAGCTTGTTGCTTCACTCAGTTTGCCTTAACAGCCTTGACTCCATCGTTGTGCCTATAGACGTCTGTGGTCTTAACTGGCTATAGGCTGAGGGCCTAACCTATCTCAGCACACACAGCACATCAGAGCCTATATTTCCTGTGGACTTTCAAACTTCTCTTTTGTCTAATAAGAACTCATACTAGGTGACATCCATAGTTAGGGCAAGTTTCCAAATAGTTCCTGTAGCCAGCATTTTAAAATATTAACAATATTGTCAGTCTAGCCCTTCCATCAGGATTTCTGAGGGCAAAGCCTTGGGGCTTTGAAGCATGAGAAGCCCATGAACAAACACTGAACTTTTAGAAGGAATGCATGCATGCTGCAGATGAAAAATCTTCACTATGCTGTTTGTTATACAGAAGACATTAATGGCCAAAGCACATTAGGAAAGACAGTGGCTGTCTAGAGGGCATCCGAAGAGAGATGGAAACATCCCTCAGCCTTCACAGGGGATTAACAGCAGAAGAAACATGCCGCCTTGGGTTGGTAAAACCATCAAGAACAAATATGAAGTCTCCGTGTGAAATTCAGCTTATTCAATGATTCTCAGAAAACTGACCCTATGAAAGAATTGGACACAACAAGAGAAGTGTTGAGAATAACAATAAGAACTAAGGTTAAGGTGCAGTATCCAGTTCTGCATAGGCCAAGGGTTACCCAGACAGTACACACCACATACAAAACCAAAGCTCAGCTTTTGTATGACAAATTTGAAAAGGGCACAGTTTCAAACACAAATTCAGAATCCAATTGTTCTGTCTGAGAATTAATAGGATCAGAGGGGAACATCATTTTCTTCTTGTAGACTAGAAAGAATTCATATGATGAACAAAGTCACTTTTCCTTTCAGTGTTATTGAGCAGCTCCAGCTTGAGCTTACAGTAGAGACAAGGCCTGCTGGAGAAGAAATTACAGTCCTTAACCAAATCTTGGGTTATGCTTTAGGGATATATTAATTCTAAGGAGAATTTCAGATGCTTCTAGTACAAGTTCAATGCAACCTTAAGCAAGAGAAATCTCCTTTAAAAATTTTGTTAACACAGCACCTCAAACTAGGGTCCCCACCCAAAAGTTATCTGAATAAATTAAAACAACTCTTGTAAGATACTTTGAGTGTGCCTGCTACCCTACATAGCAAATATGGCGCTTTTTTTTTTTTTTTTTTTTTTTTTTTTGGCATCTCCAGCTTCTCTATCCACTGTCCATCCCTCATATCTTGGCAACTTCAAGCAGGGTGACTTTGCTCTCCTTTGAAACCTATTTGCAGCTCAGGCCCAAGTACATGATGACAGCCAGTCTACACTCTTCTATTAAAAAGACTTTCTTGTAGTTGAAGAGCTTTGTCAGTGCTCTGAAGACGTTCCAGGTGGTTGTGGTGGTAGATGGTGGGCTATTTTTAACAGGCCGGCCATCTGAGTTCTCGGCCTTGTCTATACAGGGCAGAGGTCATCCTAGTGGGATCAGAAAGCCACTGATGAGAAAAGCACTTCCAAAAGTCTGAAATCCCAACTGAATGCCAAAATTCACCATGAATGTTTTCTCTCAGAGTAGTAGCTGCTGCCCACCACCATTTTCTGATGGAGTTTCTATGTAACCACTCTGAAATGACTGACAAAGGCATTCTGTTGGCTTCTAGCTAACTGGCAGTTCTCCCTAGAAAGCTCCTCATTTGGATGTGTGATTTGTGTGAGCCTTTGGAGAGAGCTAACAAAGGTGTAACACATTCAATTTAAAAAAAAAATGCTCAGTACCCTAAGATTTCAGCCAATACTGGAAAAGAATAAGGTGTGAACCCTTCTCTGGAGAGGCCAAGCTGTAACTCAGACACAGACAACTATCTTCTTCTAAAAGAGATGGTTGTTGTAACCCAACACCTGGGAGGTGGAGACAGGAGGTTCAAAGCCAGTCACAGGAGAAAGTTCCAGGGTAGTCCTGTAGGCCATGGCAGACTGTGAGGGGAAAAATGAAACCAAACACAGAACATTCTCTTTGTGAAGCCTGGAGATTTGAGAATTTTTCTCCAAATGACACAAGAACCCCAAGGTCTCTGGAGAAAAGAAATGGAATAATTGAAGGTTGGGAATGGAAACTTTGCTACTCTCTAATAGAAATGTACCTTTTGAAGTATTGTTCTTTAATCTTAACATTTTGTCTTCAGAAGTTTAAAGGTCACACTCTTGATTACCCTTTAGAAGAGGAAGATGCTGTTGACAAAGTTACAATAAGAATGTAAAATGTCAGACCAAGCAGTCATTATTCATATTAGAATATATGTATATATGATTTTAAACACATAAAAACAAGTACATATATGTGTGTGTGTGTGTGTGTATGATATAAGTATAACTGTAATCATATATATCATTATTTTTTCTTTATATCTTTGCAAACTTTATAGTTCTACATCTCTGAGCAGGGCTAACACTGAAGACCCCAGGGCCTCTCTTGTGGTTGGAAATATGAAATATACATAAAACATTTAAGGATACAAATTATCACGTTAGAGTACTTAGGAGGAAGTTTGTCTTCTATTATGTGACTGTTTCCCCCCCACCAGTGGATGCAAAGCAGTCTTGAAATATTACTTAATTTTCCAATTACATCATTATTTTAATAATGAATTTAAAGCATCATGTATTGAATTCTTTCAAATTCACTTTAAAGTTGAGAGGCTCAATTTAACTTCTTGCAATTAGGTTTTTTTAAAAAATAAAATACTCAAATAAGCTTTATTTGAGAATATTTAATGTCTCGGCATATTAAATGTCTCATCTTAGGGTATTATGTTAGAGGAAATCTAAAAAAAACGGTTTTAAATAATTTTTTTCATTTGTGGTCACAGGATAAAACAATCAAGTCTCAGTGTGTTGTAGCTTTTAATGACCTACTTCCTACTTAACAGGTATTAAGAAATGCATTTTGTGATCTACATAACAAAGGGAGGTTCACAGTTTGATATTTGGAGGCAATGTAGGTACGAAATAACAAGTCCTGCTTAACTCTATGTGGTGGTTAATCTGCGGATCAATTTTACTAGACCTCTAGGAAAAGCCACCCACCTTTGTGTAACTGAGACAAGCGAATACCTCGGGTGGTCACTTAAATGTTGATTCTTCTTACATTATTTCTCACCATTCCTTTTGATTTTTTCCCTCCCGGTTTCAGTTTGGCTTCCCAGCAGCACCCCATGAGGTGACTCCAGCATGATTATGAAAAGAAAAGCTAAAGTGGGCACTATTTTCATTCCCATTGCAATCATCCCGTGAATAGATGCTTGATCTGACACTTTCTATTCTTATTGCAATCTTTGTCACAAGAATAAGTTTTTTTTTTCCTTTAAAAAAAAAATGTTTCATCCATGCTGTGAATGCTGACAGCAAGGGCTATGCCTTTGACCTTTCTAATGTTCCCCCCACCTGATTGGGCAGCCATTTCTCTCTCTTCTTTTAACTGCATTGAGAACTTAGGAGAAAGCTAGAATAGCCAGTCAATCAAAATGAGTCTATAAAAGGTTAAAGCAGAATAGTTTACCATCTTTCATAGATTACACTAGCCATTGAGATCCCCACATCTAGTTCTTAGGACAGAAAAAAAGGTGGCAAAGAAACGGAAAAAGGCACGACGTGAATCCATTCTCACGACAACAATTGTACAAGAATGGAAACTAGTACAAACAGTCCATTTCTCTGTTAATCTGAAACATGGAAACTTGCAGCACCGGTGACTGTAGCTCCAGGTACTTTCAGGGAATTTCGACAGTTCTTTTCTAGTTAATGAGTTAACTCAAATCCATCCCAAGGTAGGAAGCACCAGCCACAGGTGAACCACAATCCCCAATCAATTGAGCTCCACTCAATGGCTGCAAATGCCTCTGCATTTCTCACAACAGGAAGTACTCACACCCCCTGTACTAAATCTGTCAATAATAAACTGCTTCTGATTTATTGAGTAACTTGTCTTTGATGATCTCAAAATAAGTGAGAGTAAAACATTTGACTTAAAAAAAAATCACCGAGGTTGAATAATTAAAATATTTATTTATTTATTTATTTATTTATTTATTTATTTATTTATTATTAAAATATTTGTTAATTGCTTTAAACTGCTCGTATCCATGTAACAGGGTAGAAGGAGTCAGCAGTCTGTTGGCTGGTGTAATTGGTACCATGCTGGTCAGTAGCACGGATGCAGATTCTGATTGTTGCTGAGACCTGGGTGTTCCATGCTGATATTCTAATAGATGAAAAGGGTCATCAATTCAAATTTTAGTATGGTGGAGTACACCTGTCATCCCAGGCACTTGGAATGTGGGAGATAAAGGCCATCTTTGAGGCCACCCTGGGTTGTAGAACAAGCCCTGTCTGTTTGTATAAACAAACAAACAAACAAATAAATGTGACTCTTACGTTGCTCTTTAAATTTGTTTCTGTTTCAAAAGCTATACAAAGCTATAATTTTTAAAAATCAAACTGAACTGAGGTTTTAGCCGAACTTGCTAAATGGTTTACGTGCTTGGTTTCTGCCTTTGTCCTGTTCAGTTAGCGTGCTCAGCAGTTTTGCATGATTTAGTCGCTACCCTGTTTAGCCAGCTCCTGGTGGCCACAATCCCTCTGAGCTTTCTCAAACCTGTAGGCTTTCTTTTTCTCCTGTATATGTTTCTTTTCTCAATGAAACTCATAGAATTTCACAGGAAGATGATTTGTAAAGAGAATTCCTTGCCGTCCTCTGGGATGGATCTGTTAGGGAGCGATTGATATGATCAACTCGCTCTGAGCATTTAGTTAAAGCAAAATGTCCGAATCTAGTATACAGAACTCTCTCAAACACATTAACAATATTTGCCTAAATATATTTATAGCAGAGCCAATATTTGGCCTCTGATGTTCCTTTAAGTAAAATATCAAATGTTCTTTACCCTCATGGTGGATACTCTTAACTAGGAAAAATGTGAGCGAGCTAGAAGTACATAAATGTGCTTTTCAGTGGTCCTTGTTTCAGGAGCCATATAAGGCTTAATTTTTATTAGGAATGTTTTGTTCATGGATTTGCCTCAACAATACTATGTCATAGGCACTCCAGGCAAAGTTAAGACTTTATGGAAAAACACCAGAAGTAAGGTCAAAACTATAGCTATGACCAGACACTCCAGAAACAAGAGAACCCCTTTGCAATGGACAGAGGTCAGGTCAAAGCACCACCATTATTCTGTAATCACTAGGGAGAGAGAGGTTCTTTTCAAAGGCGGTAATAAAATTAGCCATTTATTGTAGTTGACTGGTGTCACAGTTAATATTCTTTAGGCATTATAATATCTATGTCCCAAGAGCCGTTTCAATCGGTCATTTTCTTGTTCCTCCTTGAAAGACATAATCTGCTGTGGATATGTGTAACTTCCTGTTACAGTTTGGATATCAATATCCCATGTTGACTATTCTTGCTCTAAGAAGTCTTACTGCCTATAGCTTTTCTTCATTAAATGAAAGAACAGGCTGGCCCAGGGTATTTTGCTTTTATTTTTTTAAGCAACAACAAAACTAAAAAACTTAATTTTAATAAAACAGATATGCAGATATACAAATATGATGTGTAAAAACACAACTTCTAGTTTGGGGGTTCCCTTTAGTTTAAAGTGATGAAATCCAGGGAAATAGTCACCTTACTGTGCCAAGGACAGGAGAATCCTAGAATCAAACGCCCTGCTGTGTGCTGTATGAGCCTCGCTGGGTACAGGATTAAGTGTAGCTCTGACTCTACTGATACGGCATGATACAAAGGTGTTCTGACTCTGGAGGCAAACACTGTAGTTATCTTCAGGTGCAGCTGCCACTAGCAGAGATGGGATCCCTAAAGCCAAAGTCACTGTAACTACAATGCCCCCCAAATAACAACACACAGTGTATATATGCCTTAGTGTGTGCGCACTCACACACACAAGTACATCTCTTCTTCCTGTCATTAGTAGCTATGACTGGCTTCACAGAAAGATCTAGAACACAGGAAGCCCAGTTAGCCACAATAAGATATTCCTGGTCTGATTTAGGTTGAACCACGACATCCTCAGCTACCTTCCTAGTAAGACTTACATATTCGGGACTAGAATCAACTTCTCGGTGGTGGGAAAATACAGAGACTTGAGAAGAGAAGGATTTGATGATTTTTTAGCAACTTGCAGTTTCCAATGTGGTCCTTCCATATGTTCTTTAGGTTAGGCCAATTTTTTTTTTCACTTTAAAGTTTAAAAATAATTCTGTTTTTGTCTCTACCTCAACTCTTAAGTAATTATCCTCTATAAAATTATATAACTCCCAAATTTTCTATGACACTCTCAGAGACCATGTGTGCCCTTTACACAGGATACACCCATTTAGACAAAGTACATGGGGACCTAGAACACTCCCGGGAAGTCGAGGCATTCAGTAAGTACATTCAATGATCATAAAAAGCTTCAGATTGTTGTTCTATCAAAGTAAGATCCTAACAGACACAGACTGCTTGGCAACACCTGTATGCTGCTCTCCTTCCTGTTGTCTCTGGTTCCACTTTCCACGTGACACTAAAAAGAACACTCAATGCACTTGAAAGTGTATGGAAAACACTAACATTTTATAATATTCTATTCTCCTTTAAGTTGCTCACAGTGGTCCTTGCTCTTTTATACGAGTTGTCTAGAAAGACACAATGTCCTTGCAATCTAAAGATATGCAATAAGAAAAATCAATGCAGTCAGTTACCTAGGCCTACCCTACTCAGCTCAGAGGAAGCCCATAGGCTGCTCAGTCTCTAAGTGGGTTACCTAGTGAGGGGGGTAGGAGCTGTCTCTGACATGAACTCCGTGGCCAGCTCTTTGATCACCTCTCCCTGGGGGGTGCAGCCTTGTCAGGCCACAGAGGAAGATGATGCAGCAGCTCTGATGAAACCTGATAGGCTAGGGTCAGATAGAAGGGGAGGAGGTCATCCCTTATCAGTGGACTAGGAAAGGGACATAGGGGGAGAAGAGGGAAGGAAAGTAGGACTGGGAGGAGAGAGGGAGAGGGCTACAGCTGGGATACAAAGTGAATAAATTGTAATAATTGATTGATTGATTGATTGATTGATTGATTGATTGAGAATGCATGACCTCAGGGATGAGCTTACACTAGTGACCTATAGGAAGATGGCTCTTTGCAAGCCAATCAGAGGCCTTGGTAGAAACCAGCTTTGTCATAGTCGTAACTCTGGGATCTGTGAGAAATGTGTTATTGTAGTTTAAGACATCTAGTCTCGGTACTCCCTTCCAGCCACCCTCACATGCTAAGGCAGAATTCACAGTACAGAGAGAAAGTAACACAACAAATCTTATTTCACTACCATGAGCACCAGGGATGGACACCAAGCGTGCTTGCCCCTTCAGTCAACACACATTAAGAACTATGTATCTCGGCTGGAGAGATGGCTTGGAGCTTAAGAGCAATGGCTGCTCTTCCAGAGGTCCCAAGTTCAGTCCTCAGCAACCACATGGTGGCTCACAACCACCTATGATGAGATCTGGCACTCTCTCCTGGCACACAGGCCTACATGCAGGCAGCACACTGTACACAAAAATAAATAAATGAATCTTTTAAAAGAACTATGCATCTAGGAAGGGACCAAAACTGAATGTTGCACTTTTTAACCTTGTGGAACTTCAAACGCTGTACAAAATCAAAAGTAAAATATATGAACCAATCCTTCAAACTTTAAAACGGTCATGGGCACATACACAAAGCAGTTTTTGTGATACAAATTTAACATGTTCAGAGAAAAAGAAACCTCATAAGACAAGCTTTTGTCACACAGGAAGAGACAATATTCCCTGTACTGGGCCATGGAAAATAATTTAGACCACGTGGGCCCATGTAGACTCTTGATTTCCTATTTAACTGCAATTGAATCCAAGCACAGTCTGCTAAAAAATTAGTTTGAAAATCACCATGGGCATTATTTTTTATTTGAGGTTTCTTAACCCTCTACCTCCCTTCCAACCCCCCAATCCTAGGTAGAAAAGAAAGATGGCTGAAAGGGAAAGGGAAGTAGACCTCATTAGACTTAGTTCTGGCTGGTTAGGGTCATCGGGTTCTTTGGGAAAATGCTCGTCTCAGTCTTCAGCATATCTAGCAGTCCAGCAAACGGCAATCACAAATGGCAGCAGTGGAACGAACAAGCCGCTTTCTTCTTTCTCCTTCCATCTCCTTGAGCCTCCTCTCTCTGGGCTCTGGTACTTAACACTCTCCCAGAGTCCTCAGAATTCCACTAACTCCAACTTGCAAGGACCATGCTCCTCTCTGAACCACACGAGGCAATTATCAGCTGTGGACAAACTAAAGCAGTGCCATATCCCACAGCTGGGATTAAAACAAAACAAAATAAAACAAAAAAACTGCTTACACAACATCACTGAGTTTTGAAAGAAACCAAAACTTCAACCACAAATCACCATGGTCTATTCCGATGATGCTTTCTTTATAGAATCTCAATTTCAAATTCCGTTCAATTTTCAATTTATAAAATAGTTACTTGTTTAGATTTATTTCCACCATTTTAACTTGCTAAAAACAGTCATTCTCCATGCTACACACAGAAAGGTAGAGGGTCAGATTTTAGTTTGCCAGCTCCTAGTATCCCGCATATTGAATTTGGATGCCGGGTCAATCACCCGGCTCTTTGTTCAAATGAATCTTGACAAAGCAAAAATGGAAATAATGCATAGAGCAGTGCCAAGAGTAGTCAGGCCTGGTTATGGAAGTCTGTGCAATGCCCGCAACTTGGGAGACTGAGGCAGGAAGCTCACAAGTTCAGTGCCTGCCTGAGTTGCATAGTGAGTTTCAGATTAGTCTGGCCAGTTTGCCAGAACTATATATTAAAAAAAGGAAGTAAAATTTTAAAAAGGTGGTTCCTGGTTATCAGCTGTAGGCTGAGTCCCTAACATGCATGAGACACTCTAGTATCAATTCATCTCTGCATACCAAGAAGGATGAAGAGCTAAGATTGTCCTAGACCAACATGGGCAGAGTAGCATAGGTGTGGGGAAAACAGGCTTCTGCTCTATATCTCTTCCCTCTAGGAAGCCCCTTTCAGCGTGGTATTCCACCATATCCTCAATATTCTTTTGGTCTGTGACCAACTTTGCTACAGAGTTCTGCATTTTAGTATTAGTGTGGATGGCTGTGATCACGGCCAATTGCAGTGAAGTTTTGACTCACAGGATGCTGACCGGCAACACAGGATGCACCTCCATGTCTTGTTCGTGTTAGCTGTCTGGCTTTGGATGACTTCCACTGTAAAAAGAGATCTCACCTAAAAGCCACAGGTTCCCCCCAGGCCACCTAGACCATGCCAGTGCTCACTCACATCAAAGTGGAAGTTGTGCCAGAAATACCAGAGTAAGAAAGCTTTATTTTGAACAATGCAAGCATATTGTAGCTTAGGAAAGCAATGTTGAGAACCGAGAAAAGGAAATAAGAGTACCACACTGGGTACCTAAGACTTCAGTGGCCAATAGAATTGGAGTACCTGGCTTACCACGTGGGAGTGCCTCATCCAGGCTAGGAGGGTGAAAACCTGCACATGGTCATCCCAAGCAGAGTGAGCACTGTGGGTAGCAGCCTGCACCCTTCACTGACTTCCTTAGACTCATCAGATGCTTGTGAGAGTTAAGTTGGTGAATGCACATGCTGCTGACATGGGATCTGTTCAGTAGCGATTAGCTTACGGCTGTTAGAAAAGAAAAGCTCTGCGTGCACTCACATACTGATCTCAATGCGACCAGCAGCCAAGTTTCAGAGTCATACAATTCACTCTGTGAACATCTGGATGACATAGAAAATTATAAAACCTATGAAGCCTCCAGAAATTTCAACAATGTGCCCACAATATTTGATGTATGGGAGGAAAGCGTGCAATAATAAAAAAAAAAATGTTTGCATAAATTAGAGATGTAGCTAAGTGTTAGAGCACTTGCCTAGCATGTACAAGGCCCTGTGATCCACTCCTAATACTGAAAAAATATAAAGCTTTGTGTACAGAAAAAGAGAGAAAATAACTGCTCTTGACAAAAGATAGTAAGGAGAACTGTTGCAAAAGAATATCATCATGGGTTCAAGCGTCAGGACTGGAGTGTTGAGAAATGACGAAGAGTTAGAGATGTGAGATTCAAGAGTGGGCTAGAGCCTGGGCACTAGAATATGCAGCTGAACTATAGCATGAGGCACAGTCATTCCAGACTGGAACTCATTCGGTGCAGAATGTAGGGAGAAGTGAAGCAACAGAGCACAGCCACATAGCACTGTAAGTGGGAAGGGAAGCCAACATACATAAATGAAGGCATCTCCCAGATGTGGAGATGCACATCTTTAATCCTAGCACGCAGGAGACAGAAGGAAGATGATTTAGACTTCCAGGACAACAGGGTGAGCCCTGTTGAAGAAGAAGAGGAGGAGGAAGCGGAGAAGGAGGAGGTGAAGCCTGTCCAGAGAAGCAGAAACAATGTGAAACAAGGCAACCACATTGCACATCCGAAGGTGTTGGTCCTTATTAAGTTATTTAATGCAGTAGAGAGAATGGAAAATGATAGAATAATAAACATTTTTACTCTTGAAGGAAAGTATCCGATAATACACTTAATTAACTTGAGGCCAGCAAGAAGAGGGTCTAAAGAGGAGAAATCTGATTGGTGAGGAGGAATCTCTCCTCTGGCCAAGTTAGAGATAAAACATGGTATTAGGAAAGCCACACCTGCAGAAAACTGAAAAGAACAAGGTAGGAACCGAAAGTAATGAGTGATGGCAGACTTCTCTAGTCTACTCTAAACTAGTAAGGAAAGTAAATATTTGCAAATATTGTTGCTTTTGCCCACTGCCAGGAGGAAAGAAGCTGGCAGTGTTTTAAGGGCACCAGACCATGGGACACCATTATGGAAACTGTTTATTATGGAAACTATTCGGTAGCTTGGGCTAACTTCCAATTTGATGTTTTGCTAAGGATGAACTTCAACTTCTAATCATCCTGCCTCTACCCCTGAGTGTTGGGATTTGAGAGATGTCCCACCATGGGTAGCTTATATGGTTCTGTGTTCAAGCCCAGGGTTTCATGCATGGTGTGCAGGCGTACTGCCTCCTGAGCACCACACTTAGCCACCTCCCTTCTTTGAAGCTAAAGTCATCATTCTTTTTCTTTTACCTGAACATACAGAAAGCTACACAACCTTTTTTTATTTTTATTTTTATTTTTATTTTTATTTTTATTTTTATTTTTAGTTTTAGTTTTAGTTTTAGTTTTAGTTTTAGTTTTAGTTTTAGTTTTAGTTTTGCCTGTCTGGAGAATAAGTTATGGGAATGGAGACATGCCAAGTCAAAGGACGCATCTACTGAAAGACACACCTATTACCTATAAAATCAGCAGGCACCTTGGATCCCTTCTGGTAGTTGGCATAGTAGAAGAGATGGCTTTCTGATGTCCTCAGGAAACTCAGTGACTTCCCTGGCCTCCACATTTTAGCTTCTTTACTGAAAAAAAAAAAAAAAGAAATGAATTTTTATATTGTTTAGGAAAACAAGATTAAACTTGATAGAGATTACACTATTATATCCAAAACCAAAGCCTACATTTGATTCATGATACTCAGGGTGCTCTAGGGAAAAAATAATAATAATTTTAAAAAAAAGAGGCAAAAACAAACACATTTACACGGTCACCTGAGCTGTGTCTTCCAGATCTGTTTAGGTAAGAACAATATGCACTATAGAAAACAGGAGACAGAGGGCTCTGCCATACCTAAGTGAGATGGTATTTTCCAGAAGGGTGATGTGGGGAGTGCAGCAAAGGTAGTCTCACTGGATAAGCAAGCCTACAAGAGTGCCCATGGTGGAAGGTTACAGATACTTACAGGCCAGATGACAATGAAAGGAGGCATCATGAGAACTGAAGATAATGCCAACAGTATAAGTAATCTTAGGATGTTTGGCCTGACTCAGGGAAAATAAAACCTCTTGCGCCTGTTAACTCAGTTTATAACATTCAACGTAGTGGGATATAGCCTAGGAAGATTAGGTAGAATTGAAAGAGGAAACGGAAATCCTCTAGTTTAAATATTGTTCAAAGTGTGACAAATAAGTGAACGTAGCTGTGGCAGAGACTACACTGTTTGATGAGACACAATGAGCAAACTCACAGTTCCCTGGGGGATCTGGAAAAGCAAAGCAGTAAGAATGTTCAAAAGAGTATAAAAGAAACTTTCTATCCCTCAGAACCCAAAACATAATCACAGAGCTGACTCCACTCAGTATTTATAGGTCGCTCTGCCTCCATTTACTGGATCCACAGTAATGCTCAAAATAGAGAAGATCCCTTCTCCTTGAAATGTGGTATTTTGGGTGTCAAAACTTTTGTATCTGAAGCCAAACTAACTCTCTTTGCTTTTTTCTTTTTGTATTGAAAAAACAGATAAATAGTAGAAACCTAGAGAGAGAGCAAACAGACAGACATTCAAATTTAGGGAAAGGGAGCCCCTTCTCACCATCACTGGTGACCTGGAAAAACTAGAAGTTAAAACAACACCTTCAGTCTTCTCTCTGTCTGGATACATATAGTACACCATTTATTCCCTATCAGAAACATTTATAAGCACTCAGTATATGTTTGGCCTTGCTCCTTGTCACCTTCTATAATGCAGTAGACAAAACAGAAAGTGATGGAATAATTAACATTTAGGCTTTTAAAGCAAACTATCTAATAGTAGACTCAATTAACTTGAAGCATGGCTGTTCTA
>NW_026587216.1:37437136-37461121 GCF_907164565.1 Psammomys obesus | reverse complement strand
AAATGTGTTCTTTGCTGGATTTATTAGCCCATATAATATTCATAAGATTCAAGCCTAGACATGCAGCCACCATTACTCAGAAATGTATGCAAGGCTTCAGGCTTCAGTTAGGGAGCACAGGATACTGAAAACATCATTTTAATATTAGATATATATTATAAAGACAGAAAAAGGACAGGGCAGGAAGAAAAGGAAGGAGACCAAGGAGAAACCAAACAGAAAGAAGGGAGGAAGCAGAGAGGACAAAAGAGCAGAAAGGGGTAGGAGTGAGAGGGAAGAGAAACAGCAGAGCCTCTAGGGAGAGCTGGGAAAGAAGTAGATAGAGTGATTACCAGCTCTCACTGCCTCTGTCTGTCTCTAAACTTTCTGGTATGGGGCAAATAGATCTTGGTCATATGCTCTGTGGGAGAAGCACACATCCATGAGGCTTTCAACCTTTAAGTGATTCTTAGCCCATGATGTTGGTGTTCAGACCCTATGCCTCTGGATGACTTCCCCAAACATACATCTACCAACTGTTCTGTTAGTCTTCTTGGGCGTTTGTCTTGACTTCTGAAACTGGCTGGAAATATCACATTATGTTAAGAAACATAAACATTTGCCGAAAAGAGTGGAGACAAATTTAAAATGCACCCCATGCCAAATTAAGAAAACAAGACGAAAAAAGAGGAGAAGATAGATGGTGAAGAGCAGGGAAAGAAATATTCATTGAGCCGTGCTCTAGACTTCACATTAATAACTTTACATGACTTGTCTCCTTTACTATTTCCATTAAAATTCTGTATCATGTTTATTCTCATTTTGCACATGAAAAACTGAGGTTCAGAGCAGACTCATGATCTGAGAACCGACATTTTACAGCGATGCAGTCTAGACTTGAACAGACTACGCTACCTTCCAGGCATAAGTAGCAAAATACCATCCCAAAAAGGTATGGCTTCCACAAGCAGAGATGGCAAGCCCATGAGGGGAATGAAGGAATGAATGCCCCACTTTTCAAACAGTAGGATGGATGGGGGCCACTGGGAAGGTGACTGTGAATAGGGAAGGGCACTGGGGTGCTGTAGACAGACCTTGCTTACCTTCCATTGGACACACTGGCCATCTATACAAAGTCATGGTTAATACTCTGCCTTTTCCATAATGGGAACTCTGTTCTGTAATTTTTTTCCAGAGGGTGCCATATTAGAAAGGCAGGTGGGAATGAGGAAAATATCTGAGTTATGTCCTAGAAGGGTGTATATGGCTTAATGTTTCAGGCTAGGCCATTGCCACAGCTACACAAGGCCGGGGTCTGCTCCTTGGAGAATTTGTGTAACTCCCTTGACTTTCATTTTTGTAGATGCAAGAAAGGGGATGAGAATGTCTGTCTCAAGGGATCAGTAAAGAAATTACTACATCTAGCATAGAATATTCAGCGTTACCATGCTGAATGTTGAAACAAGCATCTTGGGTTTAGCTCAGCTGTTAATTTAAAAATCTCTGAAATGCAGATATATAGATGTATATCTATGTGTTTAAATATATGATTCATTTCTATACTATTTGATGCATTCCTAGACATAATTTGATACATATAAATCATACGCTAATCAGTAGATTTTACCACAATCTTGAGAGAATTGCTTCAGATTGTATTTTTGCCAGATACTTTGGGAAAGAATCAATCAGTGATGGAACAAGGAAAAACTGCTTGGACAGGATGAGATTTAACTGAGTATGAACAGGTTTGGTATAGTGAGAAATAGGAGGCTGAAAGAGTCACAGACCTCCCCTATCAGTGGACTAGGGAAGAACCATAGGGGGAGAAGAGGAAGGGAGGGTGGGAATGGGAGGAGATGAGGGAGGTCTAAGTGAATAAATAGTAATAATAAATAAATAAGTGAAAATAAGAATAAAAAAGAGTCATGATGGGTTTTTTGTTGTTTTTGTTGTTGTTTTTTTCTGTTTTGAGGTTTTGTTTTATTCTGGTTTGTTTGTGACAGGGTTTCCTCTAGTCCATATTACAACCTTGGTCCTCCTACCTCCTGCTCTGGGAAGGATTATTGGTATATATATATTTACTCTTTGGCATGTATACTCACTCTTGGTTTATTTGGTACTGGAAATCAAATCAAAGGCTCCATGTATGCTAGCTGACACACTACCAACCATCCTACCTCTACCGCCGAGAAATAGTTCCAGTGGCCAAGATCAGACAGAATAGCAATGGTTTCAATAGCAAACACCTAGAGGAGATGCAGAGTATCCAATGGGGAAGAGACAAAGTCCAGACTTCAGAGTAGCCCCTCACAGCCGAGAATGTGACCTTTCATGTCAGTCGTGAGCACTGCATATAGTTTCCTTCACTGTGGTCATGCTTTCAAGAAGTTCCTCAGAGCACACTACCAAATATAGAAAAATAAACATGACTTAGCAGCTTGTCTATATTTTTTAATTTTGTGTGCCTCTATATGTGATTGATCTGCTCATTGTAATATCTAAAAAATAGGAATTTTTTTCTACTTAATAAATTCATTAAGTCATGGGCGCACCCAATGGTAACAACACTGAGAAGGTTACAAGGAACAGGTCATCAGCAGCCTAAAGAATATGCATGGCAAATACTTGCAACACTTCATATACAGAGGTAATCGTCCTTCATTAGTTCTTTCTACATGGCACCCCAGCATCCCTGTGGGTTTGTATTTATACATGCTGAGACCATAACTTATACTAGCCTGAACTCTTCTTCACAAAGTGCCCGAGCTTGGAGTCTTAGTTGCTGCCTAATGAGTAACACATGGGATACACATGGTATCTTCTTACCCTCAATTTCCAAAGCAAAAATAAAGCCACAGTTACATGCAGACTCTCCTTTTATTAAACCCCGAATGGTTTCAATTTGAGGTTGAACCTCCCTTTAGGACAATAGTAGAGTCAAGTTTCCTTGGGGATATTTCCTAAACAACCCCCAATTCTCAGACCCCATGGCCAAAGAGTCCATTTTATGGTTTCATTTGCCCTCCTTTAATTTGTGTATAAATAGAGGAAATAAGCATCTTAACTATCCATTAGTAAAAATAGTTTCCTTTAATTACCAAATAAATAACTCAACTAGTTACATTCATTAAAAGTACCCAGTATATTTTACTATCTTGTGGTTTTAAGCACTTATACTTTTTGTTTTTAGCAATTAGCTGTGCTTTAAGAATTTCTTACCATTGACGTTTTTCAGTTTTAAGATCAAAGATAATAGTAATATTAGACTTGTAGAGGTAGGTCATGTGCATGTGCACATGTGTGTGTGTGTGTCTCAACAGAAACCTGCTTCTTAATAATGCTGATTAACCAGAGGATATGAACTATAAACTTGATTTTTTTTTTGCCTGTTTATAATCAGCTTCATTGGATGTTAGTCAGATTTGGGTAAAAAAAAAAAAAATAGAGAGAGAATCCTAGAATTCTATGTCAGTCACCAGTTCTTTTTGCATCTGAGAAAAGTGTATCCCATGATATAACAAGACAAACAGTTGGCTGTACATTTCACTAAATAGACTGACATGTCAAAGTGAGGTAGCACAAATAAGTTGGAGTTCTTCTCACACACTTCAAGGTCTTCACACCAAGCATTGCCTATCGAGTTCTTCACACACTGCTTAGAGCGACGCACCCAGACAAAGGGAGGGGTATGCTTTTTAAGTTTTGTTAAGCAATACAATCTTATTTTCTTCCTTACCCAAATTCTGGAGACAGACATGCCCCCATGATAGCTTGTTTTGTTGTATCCTCATTAAAGGGGAAACACAATGGGGCTCACCTTAGTCTGTTCTGTGGTGCTGTGATTGAATACCAAAGACCTGGCAATTTCTAGTAAACGGGCACGTGTGGCTCTACGTTCTGGGACTTGTAAAGTCTAAGAGCACTACATGACATCTGTACGGTCATTCCTGCTATATAACCTGTGGTGGAGGGCAGAGAAGGCTAGAGAGGGCGGCACAAGATGGGGTCAAACTCACCTAGGTGATAGACTTTTAAAAACTGCACAGCCCTCCACCCCCATAAGGGATAATCCATTCATGAGGGCAAAGAACTCACCCCATATTTTCTCTCATAGCCCCTACCTTCCAATATTGGGCATTCATTTTCCACACGTGAACTCCGAAGAAAACATGTAAACCACAGCAAAAATAAGTCTCCTCTTCTACTGTTTAATGCTACAAAGGGTCATGGGACTTTGCCAATATTAACTCTCTTTTGCACTGCAACAGAGAATCGAAACGTTATTGAAGAGGTTTGTTTTTTTTTTCCCCTCTCTTTTTCTGTCTTTGAATTTCCTCCCTTTTCTGAAATATGAACTACAAGGTTCATTCTCGATTTTAAAGCAAACATCAAGAGTTCTATAATTGCTTGCAGGTTACTCGGGAGGAGAATTATTCTTTTCCTGACATCTTTCATCATATGTGTTCTACCAAGACATTTCTTTCCTGGCAGGATACAAATAGCCTGATGCAAAGGCTATATTTTTATTTAATTTTGTTACTGCTTTGTATATTTGTTTATTTATTTATTTCCTTATTTATTTATTACAATGCTGAGGTTGACACTTAGGACCTCTCAAGTGCTATGCGAGCATTGTACTACCGAGCTGCTTCTGCAGCCCTCTGTTTTAAATGATTAATTTTCAGATATTACCTGATGGTAGGCATCTAATAAGTATTGAATAAACGAGTGTGAGTAGATGAGTTAGGAGACCACATAAAGCCTAGCTGAAGAACGGATGTGGTGATGTTAGAAGCTCTATAATAGAATATCCAGAGTACCATAAATGTCTACCAGATAACACCACTGTCCCTTCACACTGTCTGCTCTGCTTGGCATGTGGGAATTTGTATGCATCACTTCATTCAGGGCAAACATATCATTAATTTCACTCAAGTCAGGGGTTCAGTTACAATCCTGTATATTAGCTCTGCTATTACAGCACAAAATAACCACCCAAGGCAGCTGGAAAACAAAAGCTTTCAACAAAAGCTGCTGATTAAGAAATGAGGCTGGAGAAACGGCTCAGTGGTTAAGAGTGCTGGCTGCTCTTCCAGAATACATAGGTTCAATTCCCAGCACCCATTTTGTATCACAGCTATCTATAATCCCACTTTCAAGTCATTCAATACCTTCTTCTAGACTCTGAGAGCACCAGACATGGGCTCAGACATAAGCGAAGGCAAAACACTGATACATGTAAAATGAACGCTTTAATTAAAAATAAGGAAATCAGAAAGGTAGACCTAAGACTTTCAGAGTTGGGAATTAGGTCACCAAAAGGTAGAACAAGAAACATCTGCCCAAACAAAGCTTTCTGCCATTGACGTTCAGACCCTTCTTGCAAGAATCATATTGCTTTGCTTTTCTCTGGTAACATTTCTCATCACTTCTTTATTCTTTTATGGCTGTCATAATGTGTGTATGTGTGTGTGTGCAGGAAGAATATAATTTATCTTAGTATGCAATCAAAATCTTCCATCTCTACCTAAAGGTGAGTCTGTCCTCTTAAGTAGCAGATATATTGATTCACCTATAAGAAACAAAACTGATAAGGAAAGTAAAGAGTGAACACATCAGAACTAAGTCTGATGGACCTAAGAACTAAGTCACATGGACCTCTTAGCTGGAAGGGTAGACACCAGGCACAATTTCATAACATCTCTCTTTGACTAGGAAAGCCCTAGATGAAAACTGTGATCCCAAAGAAAATGTAGACATGAGGTTAGTGAACAGCATATGGAAACAAATATTAACTACCCCAAGAATATTTTCACCAAACACATTCCCAAGATGGTTTCTGTGTTTGCAAGTAGTTATTTCCCACTTTAATTTAATTTTGGTCATCTTTGGATTAACTTTGGTGACCGTTTGCCCAGGCTCAGGCTCACTACCATCTATTTTCAAAGGACAGTTTCCTCAAATTTTTGGGCCTAGGAATATTTTCCACATGTAAAATATAGGTTTTCCACAATGATTGTCTTATATTTCCCACCTATGATTTCTCCACTTCTATTAACTTTTTTTTCATGCCACTCATTCCTGAAGCATAAAGTGTTCTACAGTGTGCAAAAGAGGAATTTTTATTGGCTGTACTATTGCACAACATAAGATTTGAAAAGCAAAAGTTTATAAGGTGCATTTTACATCGGTTATTATAAATCAATTATTTTTAATAAACAAAAAGGTGACAGATTAATCCAGCAAGATTGGCACTGTAGTCTTTGCATCTTTAAATCAGACTCTAGTAGTACTTGTGGGTGTTGGCAATTGTTTTATGTAATTACTCCCATTGTGTGAACGTGCCCCAGAACATCCCCCTAATTAAGATTTTGACAACTCGTTGCTTTGATTGTTGAAATGCTACTGAGCAATGTCAAGCGGTTGAGTTTTAGATTAAGTTCTAACATTAATAAAAATGCTCAAAGACATGTGCATTTAAACTGAGAGTCTAGTTCCCAAAACGACTCTAGTTTTCATGTACAATAAAGAGGATAAAAAGCGTTTAACATGGAGAAAGGTGTTATTATTTGGACTGATACAGGAGTGGCATATTAAGTAGGCAAAATGTAAGAACTTCTAGACAGAACTTTCTCTTCAGAAATATCTGCCCCAGGAACAGCATCATTAAAAAGCAAACCATTGATATTTCAATACTTTAGAGTATTTAGTAAATCTTAAAGTTATTGGAAAGGGCAATACCCTAGTGGACTCAGCAACTCTACCATCTGGAAACCAGCTGATATATGACAGAACAAGGCCTATAGAAATGGGATGGACAGAGGTATCTAGTTGGGGGACCACCAGGAGGAAGGTCAGAATCCCAAACTCCCAAAGGAACACTGCATGCTGCTGAACACCGCTCTTTCTGGCCAGATGATAGGTAAGCAGGCTTCTGAAAGTGAGCCTATGGTACTGCAGGTAGTAGAGAGGTGAAGCAGACACCTTTAGGTAACCACTGAATGCACACAGGGCTTTGCCTTCAGAATTTTTATATTCACCAGAAAACAATAGTCATGCAAATTTGTGGCCATGGAGATAAATCCAAATGAATAAATGCCTACAACTTGCCAGTCTTGTCGTTCTTTCTCTGTAGAGAAATAGTACAGAGGAAAAAAAAAAAAAAGCAGAGAACAAATTGGAGATATGCACACTGGATTAGACATTAGAAATGTTAAAAAAAAAAAAGAAATTGGACATGTTCAACTAAATTAGGTAAATGGATGGCAGCTGGCATCTCACTGCTGGAGTGAGAGTCTCCAGATAGCAAGAGAAGCTAGAATGATCCAGATGGTGATGAATATGTCAGTACACATTCCTGTTAGCCTAATATGTAAAAAATGGTCACATATGGATGTATTTATAGGTATAGGTATGCACGTAGATTCTCACAGTCACATGTAGTTCTTTGCCTGTCTGCCAAAAGAGCTAAGAAGCAGTGGTCCCGTAGAGTCAAGGAGCATACCAAGAGCCTGGGTTCTTGATTTCTAATACCATTTCTGAATAAGCAGAATCCTTGGAGAGATGGCTTTCTCTAGAACTGAGACAAAAAAATAGACAAGACGAACCTGGAGAATCTTGTAGCACCAGCAATGGGGCAATTAGAACAAGAAAATAAAGAAAAAGACCCTCCCAGTGATGGAGACCTACCTGAAGCTATCTGATCAACAAAATAGAGTAATGCTGAAACATTGTCCAACCATAAAATATTCATGCAACCACATTAATATTATTAATTGAATAAGTAAACAAAGGATATAATTTCTAAATAATCTGTGTGGGTTCTCTGGCCTCGCCACTTCTAAATGTTGGACAGGCACAGCTCCTTTTCAAAGTGTACAGTCTGAAAAGGGGAAATGGAGACATCTTACAGCAGAAAACCCCACTCAAGGCTATGGCTAACTAAGGTCAGCATCAACATGGTCATATTGATAGCCTGTGTGCTTTTAAATGTATAATTATTTACTTGTTTTATTTTAGCTGTGTGTGAAGATACTTTCAGAGCACAGAGGATACCAGATACCATGGAACTGAAGTTCTACACAGTTGTGAGCCACCAGGAGTTGGTGCTGGGAACCACACACAGTCCTCTGTAAGAACCACCTTTCCATCCCCATAAACTGAACTGTGACGAAACAAGAAGAGGATGTGAACTAAGAGGAGGAAGTTAAAGCAGGGGAATTGGAGCTTTGTAAAACAAGCAAGGATAGAGATCAAAATGGACAGCATAGGTCAATAGTTAATAATACTGCATGTGGAAATTTAAGCCTGGATACTATGAGCCCTAGCAACACATTCAAATTACTATTATCATAATAGACAGGAAAATGTTTTTAAGAGTAGTACTCATTCTGTTACATAAGCATATGAATATATTTATGCAATTATGTGAACATCCTTAATATTTCACACAATCAAAACTAAATAAAAAGCTGGGTATGGTGACACATGCCTATAATCCCACAACTCGGGAGGCAAAGTCAGGCAGAGCTCTGTGAATTGAAGGCCAATGTCATCTACACAGCAAGGCCAACCAAGGTTATACAGTGAAAATATATCTCTAAACAAAACAAAAGGGAAAAAAACGAAGGTTTTGCTTCTTTTCTGTAATTGTTGAGAAAGCACATAAACCCAGACTAATAATGGGGGGTGGGGAGGCGTCAAGTTAGATACCAATCATGAGACATTCTTCCAAACCTAAGCCAATATTAACCAAAACAGTTAAGTTCGTTGAAAACAAGAAAAAGGCTGATGAAGTCATATCCAGGAAAACTCTAAGGGTATACAACTAAATGAAATTAATGTGCTGAGTAAGTTGTTGGAAGCAGGATAAAAACAGCAGTCAAAAACTCAGAGCATCTAAACAACGAGTGGACTTACTCACAATGCCATTATTTATCCATTAACCGTGAGAGATAAACTGTGCTACTATAAGTTGTTGGTAATGGGAAACCAAGTACAGGGCATAGGGGAGCTTGCTATCACTTTTACACCTTAATGTAAAATTTAATTATCCTCCAAAATATTGTTCATTAAACATTTCATGGAGCTGTAGGCCAGTGGCAGAGACAAGGCCCTGGTTGCATGCCCAGAACACACACACAAAGTGAATACAAAGACTTTAGGTTGATCACTTGGAAGTGGTTTAATGGAAGGATGTGTGTATCGAGAAAACAATTTATCATGGTTTGACTGAAATATCCCAGATGGTATCATGTTTTGAATGCTTACTCCTAAATTGGTGGCATTAATTTAGGAAGCTGTGATGCCAGTAGGCGGTTAGAAATGAAAGACTTTGAAGGTTATACCTCTCCTCCCTGCCTCCATCCCCATCCTTTGGATGTTCACTTCATCACTTTGCTTATAGGAACTGCCATGCTCTCTGTACACCCTCTCTATCACACAGAGTGAAACTTCTATGACTGTGAGCCAAAATAAATCCTTCCCACCTTTAGTCATCTATGTCAGGTATCTGGTCACCAACAGACAGTAGGACCCTGTAGTGCCTGCCTTCTAATGGGACAGAATTTCTACATTCCCTAGTCACTGAAGCAGAATATCAGTATGTTTTACATGGACAAAATGTGGCCTCTGGTCCACTGAGAACCACACTTGAGTTTCAAAACTTTGGTTCAAAAACTTTATCTATTGATTCCTAGTCATCTACCCACAAGAAGAAGCACAGTTACTGTTGAGTTTCCTGATTCATTCTTCATTAGAAGCAACCAGCTCTATCTCCTCCAAACAGGTTCTGTTGTCAGTGAGCAGTAGATGTGTTAGAGAGTTGTGTGTACCATGCCAAGAGCCTGTTCTCTGCTGATGAGCAGCTAGTGGTTTGAATAGCCAAGCTTCAGCTTCAGTGTTCGTTGCCTAACACAGGCAGCCCACTTTGGTCCAGTGGAAGAAAAACACAGACCTGGACTGATATCCTCAGATCTCAGACTTTGCAGCTCCATGGTACAAATCACTTAAACTTTCCAAGCACTACCCCCAGTCTGAACTGGGGCAGGATGGCATGTCAGGCAGACCCTCACCATCTCCAAGGAGACTCTGTATTTAACAGTTGGACCCCCACATCAGTGGATTCTTCACCCATGATACAACCTGAGCTAGTGTGTACTGATCTTCTTTGCCATTATTTTTTTTAAAAAAGTGTGTGGTAAAAGTTTACACAGCGCTAACTTTGTAGACACAATTTACAGCATACAAAGATATAATGCAGATTCCAAGCAGACACTATTCCATACTTAAATATGGGGCTTGATCATCCCTGCTCTTGGTACCCACATTAGGGTTCTAGAACTAAGTAAGCATCCTATGTACATGGCAAAAGGTGAATTTATAACTCTTGTAGGCAGTTCCTCTGTGTAGAGAGCAAATCCTAAAGCTTCTCAGGCACTTCCGTGAACCATTTCACTTGACCAAAGGACTTTGCAAGGACCGCCGTTCCCAGTGGAAGGCAACACTAATTTTGAGATTCAGTACCACAGGTCAACACACAGAAAGCATAGCATTCCCTCCCAAAGAGCTATCATGTAAAGATGAAGTCATAACTGCCCAGGGAGAGTGCCATATCTTGAGATCAGGAGTTGCTTTCATACCTTCAAAGGTGAATAAATGGTGGGCATCACCTTACAGAGCATTGACTTGAGGCAAATTCTGGCACATCTGTGAATACCATTTCCTGGAGTTCCAGTGATATAATACTAGAAGTATAGTATAGCTGGTAAAAAGAAAAAAAAAAAGAACTAGAATTTAAATAATAGAGATAGGGAGTTAAAAGTAAACTTATTAGCTAAAATAACTATGTTTCAAAAACTTGTCTGAGATATTCCAAGGGCCATCATTATAGGAAGGTGACATTAGAAATAGGGGAGGCTGACACGAACTCAGTGGCTGACTCTTTGACCACCTCCTCCTGAGAGGGGCGCAGCCTTACCAGGCCACAGAGGAAGATAGTGAAGCCAGGGCTGATGAAACCTGACAGGCTAGGGTCAGATGGAAGGGGAGAAAGACCTCCCCTATCAGTGGACTTAGAGAGGGGCATGGAAGGAGATGAGGGAGGGAGAGCAGGACTGAGAGGAGAGGGGGAAGGGTGGCTACAACTTGGGATACAAAGAAAATTAATTGTAATAAATTGTAATAAATATATAAAATTAAAAAAAAGAAAGAAATAGGGGAGGGACATAGAGGGAGAAGACAGAAGGAGGGTGGGATTGGGAGGAGAGGAGGGAGGGGCACAGCAAGGATACAAATTGAATAAATTATAATAAATGATAATAAAAAAGAAAAAACAGAACAAAAGAAGAAATTCACATAATAAAAAATAAATAAAATGTAAATGTCACCTATGTTATGCTTTTTATCTCAAGCTATTTCCTGGCACTCAAATAAGATTTTATAGATTCATTTATTGCTATGCATCTTAATCCCAAGTTAAGTATATGATCACATTGAAGCCACTTAATTACTGTGCTTCTACTCAACATATCTCTATTCCTAAACACACAAATGGCTTTATAATAAACTTATAGAAAACATATTCTGTTGACTTCCAATAATGTAGCATGTTTGTTTTCACTGTAACTAAATACTATGCAATATTATGAGGACTACAGTGTAAGAAATATGAAGACACTGTTTTGCTTTGTAGGCATGAACACACATGATAACAGCAGAAACAGAAATCCTTGATCTCCAGGGTAATTGGCCTTGTCTTACTTTTATCATATGTATGCACTATGAAGCTGGATACTTTTCAGGCAGATTTTGCTTCCCAGTAATTCCTTTGTGGTTTGTTTGTTTGTTTGTTTGTTTGTTTATGAGGGAAGGAAGCAGGAGAGTGCCTGTGGAGGTCAGAAGACAAGCTGGGTGTCTTTGCTTTCTTTTTCCTTCAATGTGGATTCTGAGAACTGAATCCAGATCTCCAGGATTAACAGCTAAGATGCTGATCAATCCTGCCAATCCCATATTTCACTTTTATATTCCAGGAGAAGGCAGGGAAATGACTGTTTTCAGGGCAGATGACAGCAGTATTTTCAGAGTAGATGCATCAGCATCACTGAGGAGTTATTTATTGTCACTGGTTTCTTTAAGAAGTTTTGTAGAACACTGCTTCTTGTTTATTGTTTCTAGTTTTGTTCTCTGCAGTGGGGATGGAGTTCAGCAGCACAGTCCTTGCTTGACATGCTCCAGGTCATCGGTATAATCAGTTTTTAAGGACTTTTTTTTTCTCAGATTCTGCTCTCAAAGAGAGGCTGTCTAAGGTACATTTCCTAAACACAGGACATTAGAAGGATCTAGTTTTAATAATGCTTAACCACCAAAAAGGAAAGGAAGAAAAAGTTGATACTTAGGGCCTTGTTGGAGAAGCTAAATGCTGATAAATAGCCATTTTCTCCTTGGAGTTGGCATTCTCAAATTGTATTGGTTCTGGGCATGGTTGAATTTAATGGAGTACACACTGTACTGCAAGTTCATCACAGATCCATTCTCAAATATCTCCTGATGTAGCAATGTTCTTAAAATAAGGTCAGTGAACCTCCCTACCTAGATATTTGTCCATTCTTCAATTATTTATGTGTCTGTTCTGCTAACTACCTCATTTAACTGTGGGAATTTTTATCAGATTAATTTTCTCACTGTTATTGGTAATTAAACGATATTGTGTTATACATTTGATTGTTTCTTTATATATATATATATATATATATATATATAGGTTCTTGTAATCTTGCCCTGATTGATCTTAGTTCAAGTAATCCTCCTGCCTCAGAATCCTAACACTGTGTTTAGCTATTTAAATTCAATTAACAAAATTTCCACTATCTCACCATGGGGACCTAGCTTCGAAGTCTCGACACTAAACTCGTGGACTTTCCTCAGCATCAGTGCCTGGAGTGCAAGACTACCCAGCCAGAGGGTCAAAACAGAGACGGCAATAGGTAGTGCTTCTGGAAGCCCCTGCTGGCATCTCTCCTTGTTCAGAAGTGCATACAAGTTCAGAGAAAACTTCCATAATTTACAGCCTGTCTGTGTGTGAGATGGTGGAGCCCTCAACTTTCCTGACCAAGGAAACAGAAATGTTCTGAAATTCCTGCTTAGAGCAGCAATAAGCACAGCTACTTCTGAGAACTTGGAGAATGTAGCATGTGTGCACACTAATTAATCTCTTCTGATCAGATTCTCATTTTACTCGGGTGCTAGACTGTTTTCATAGTTCTCTCATAGTATTATCACTGTTTATAGGTGAGACAGATTTACCTGAATATATCTTTGAGTGGGAAGGTGCGCAAGTTCTAAGCATTGGAAGCATGTTAAACAGCAGGAGAATATAGATGTCAAGAGTATTGTCATACTGTTAACATTCCCTTGATAGCCTAAAACAAACAAACTGTTGGGATAATGGGCAATAGAACTCTCTAGTCAACAGGTGATGGACGGTGTCTTCTCAGTTAGACATTCAGCCACATCATCACGTGCCAGAACCAAGTGTTTTGAACATTTCACAAATGCCCCGATGAAGCCACATGGCAACTGCAGCTGCTTGCTGCAGCATCCAATACATTTGCTTCTAAAAATTTGCACTAAAATTCCCCTTGACCATTGTCACCCAAGCCCAAGGGATGCATTTCTCCTGGTGTCCTAATACAGGGAATTTATGATCAGAACCATGTTATGATGGGTATAAATACAACACTATGTAATGAGATCTGCTGTGATCGGTGTAAATATCTCTTCACTGAATAATCCATCTTCTGATATCTTCTTCTATTTCTTTCTTGAGAGACATGAAGTTTTGTTTTGTTTTTCATACAAGTCTTTGACTTGTTTGGTTAGAGTTACACCAAAATATTTTATGTTTTTTGTGGCTATTGTGAAGGGTGTCGCTTCCCTAATTTCTTTCTCAGCCCATTTGTCTTTTGTATATAGGAGGGCTACTGATTCTTTGAGTTCATTTTGTATCCAGCCACTTTGCTGAAGGTGTTTATCAACTGTAGAAGTTCCCTAGCAGAATTTTTGGGGTCATGTGTATATTATCATATCATATGCAAATAGTAATACTTTGACTTCTTCCATTCTAATTTGAATCCCTTTGATGTTCTTTAATTGTCTTATTGCTCTAGCAAGGATTTCAAATACTCTGTTGAAGAGATATGGCAAGTGTGAGCAGCCTTGTCTTGTCCCTGATTTCAATGGGATTGATTTAAGTTTCTCTCTGTTTTGTTTGATATTGGCTTGCCTTGTATCTCTGATCTCTTCAGGACTTTAAACATGAACAACTGTTGGATTTTATCAAATGCTTTCTCAGCATCTAAGGAAATGGTCGTGCATTTTTTTTTTCTTTTAGTTTGTTTATATTATGGATTTTACATTGATGGATTTCCATATATTGAACTACCTCTGCATACCTAGGATGAAGCCTACTTGGTCATAGTCAATGATATCTTTGATGTGTTTTTGGATTTGGTTTTCGAGTCCTGCAGAGACTGATGCACCAACAGAGGACCATGCATGGAGAGGACCTAGACCACCTCTCAGATGTGGCTGATTGTCAGCTCAGACTCCATGTGGCTCTCTAAGTGAGGGGACTGCCTCTATCATGAACTCAGTTGATTGCTTTTTCATCACTTGCCCCTGATGATGCAGCCTTACCAGGCCACGGAGAAAGAGGATCCAGGCAGTCATGATGAGATTTAACAACCTATAGGCAGATGAAAATAGTGGAGAACTCCGCCTTTCAATGGACTAGGGGAGAACAGAGTGAGGGAAGGTGGGACTGGGGAAGTTGAGGTATGGAGCTTCAATCAGAATATATAATAAATAAATTATGAAGAAAAAAATTAAAATTAAAAAGGCTTCCCTTAATTGCCCATATCAGTTTTGATATATATTATTGGCAGCATTGGTTGAGTTGACAGTGTGAAGAAAGATGAAGTAATGTAATAGTGGACCACCAACAAACACAAAAGCAGCTGGCCGTTAGTTTGGCTACAGTGGAGATGGATCCAGATAGTGCACAAATTTGATAGCTGCAGAAAGGCAGAGATGCAGGATCGAAAAGCAGCCTTATCTTACAGAAGGGTGCTAGCAGCACAGGCGAGGCAGTGGAGGTAGTGGCAAGGTCCAACTGCAGAAGTAGTAGAAACATGGGCAAAAAGACTATGGACCTCAGGTGAACTACAACTTTAGCTGGTGCCAAAAAGTGGTCTGAACAAAATCTGGAGCAGCCATCATTGTAGGATTAAAGAACCTTTCTGATCCTCACGCCTATTCCATAACTAAAGCCTGAGCCTCTTTTTGGCACTCCCAGCTGCCTTGCTGCTGCTCATTGCTACCAAGCTAGAGGGCACAAAAACTGTCAGAGATGACCTGTGAAAGAGATTCTCCTCACCCAGTCACCATCACTGCCCAGGCAGAGCAACTGGACCTGCTGTTTGCTAATAAAGTGGTCGGGAAGCCAACACTCAAACTTAATGCTCACAGGCCTCCTTCATTTATTGTGACAGAAACAGTGACAGAAAACAAAGCAAGCTGCAATAGCAGTTTACGCAGAACCTTTGTTTTTCTTTCCTTTTAACACTTTCCTTTCCGTATATACTCTGAGTGATCAAAACCATCTTGAGCAAAAAGGACAATTTCTGAGGCATCACATGCCCAGACTTTGAAACATATTATTTAGATATTATAATGAAGCTGGTATGAGCATTAAAAATGCCACATTGACTAATAGAAAAGGAAGCCCAGAAGTAATCAAAAATCTCCAAAAATTATTATAGTAGAGCCTCAAAATGGCACAAAAGAACTACACCCCACCAAATGACAATAGTAATTATTTGAAATTCCAAAGCACTTTTGTTTTTTCTCCATTTTTCTTTACAGAATGTTTATTTTTTTAGCTATAGGTAGGGGACAACATGTCTCTGATATTTTTTGTTGTTGTTGTTATTTTCATAAATGATTATTATTTTTTATGAAGCATAGGTCAAAACAAGTGGGTGAAATAAGTCTGCCAAGTACAAAGCCTGAGAAAAATCATACAAATATTTTGTTTAAAATTTTGAATCTTCGTGTTAACTTTCTTTTTTAATATCAATTTATTTTATTTTTTTAATATTAATTACACTTTATTCACTTTGTATCCCCCATAAGCCCCTCTCTCCTCCCCTCCTGGTCCCACCCTCCCTCCCCCCTCCTCATGCATGCCCCTCCCCAAGTCCACTGATAGGGGAGGTCCTCCTCTCCTTCCTTCTGATCTTAGTCTATCAGATCACATCAGGAGTGGATGCATTGTCATCCTCTGTGGCCTGGCAAGGCTGCTCCCCACTCAGGGGGAGGTAACTTTCTTAATATTTACTCAGTACCAATTTCCTCCCAGTTAAAGGAAGCATTCCTACTACAAAACAAAACAAAGCAAAACAACAACAAAAAATAGCTGATTATGCATTACTTATCCTCTGCTTGACATGTGACGGAGCCTCTAATCTAGGCTACCTAATAGTTTGATAGAGAAGTCACTTGAGGGAAAAGTGCTTTTTAAAAACTATGCAGATACATGTTCAGTAACAAAATACTAGAAAAATAAAAATTGTTCATTATCATAATGTAATCTGTGGTAGATACTGAAAAACACACAGAATTTTTTTTCCGTAAGTAAAAATTTCACTGGCATTTAGATTGATCAATTTACAGGAAAAGGAGAGTAAAAATGAATCAAGTCTTAGTTGAGAAAACAGAAACTCAGGGCTAACAATGAAATTTAAAAAAGCATTAATAAAAATTCTAATTCAAGGAGTCAGAGAAAACAGAAAAGAAAAAAAAAACCTATTTTTTTTCCTTAGTGGTTGCATATAGAAAGCTTTCAGGTTTCTCTTGTTAGAGAAAAAAAATAAACTAAACTTAAAGCCAAAAATCTTTATCAGAAGAAATATCATCTGAACAAAAAGATCTAAAGGAAAAGTTTTGTCTAAGCGAATAAAGGTAAGTAAGTTTATTAGTTAATGGTCCTTGGGTGAAAACAAATATGCGCTGGTAGTTTAACTGAAATACTCTCATCCTGAGAAGCACGACTATTTTATTCTGCCTGAGTTCCAACTTGAGTTTTTCTTGTTTTGAAAGCAAGAAGTTTGCAGTTTTAGAAAAAAGAAAAAAAGCTATTTTACAAAGCACTATTTTATAGATAATCCAAACCAATTAAAATGCACACTAAGACTTCTTACTTGATCAATTATGCATGCCTCAATAAGCCAGTCTGTTAGCACCCTGAATACTTAACCCAGCAACACCACTCTCACTGTGTCAGTTTGCCACGGTGTAAACTCGGGAGGAAATTACACACCAGATTGTTGGCCAGGCAAGTTTGAACCAGTGGGGAAAGCATCAAATATTAAAAATTCTATGGTTTACTTGCTTTGATGGGCCTTATTGGTGGCCCCATCTTTACAAGAAGAATAGTATATTTGTATATGTCTTCAGATTGATTCACAGCAGCAGAAGGATGGAGCATCTGGGACTACTCTATAAGAGGAGTGAGGAAATCAAGTCTGCTTATCAGACAGTAATTTTGTAACCATGGGAGTGAAGTCTCTTCATGCTATCTTAGGCATATGTCAAATGATACCAAGTTGTCATTCCAGATACCATTATGTTTATTTATTTGATATGAAATAAGATGATTTTACTGGACAATATCTCTTCATACACACAGAATTCCCACTGAAGTGAAGAACCCTTCTGTTTACCATCGAAGTTTATCATCATTCTGCTTATCATAATGAAGTCAATGGGAGCTCTGTGCATTCAGGAAGGAGGCAGCCAGCAAAATGAAGCCCTAAATATTAGAAATCTGGAGAGAAGCCAAAGAAGAACTGGCATGAAAATGGAATTACCATCTTGTCTTTACAGCTGGTCTCTTCAACTAGAATGAGAGAGACTTCCAGAAGATGCATTGCAAAAATGGTACCACTGGGCAGGCAGAAGATGGGAGCCATACAGCTGTCAGTCTGCTGCTGGGGCAAGGGGATCAATTTTATTAACATTTTATGAAATTAGTTAATATATGGGAAAGATAAAGTGAACTAAAATTATTATGGAGCGAAAAATATAGATCTTGTGAAGAAAAGGGTAAGTTCAGTAATTCAAAAGGAAATGGGCTAGAGAGATGATCTTAGCCACAGTGCATCACGAGGTTCCTCCAGCCCACCCACACCCACCACAAACACTCGTTTTCTGAAGGGCAAGATTGTCTCAAGGTCTTATCAGCAATAACTGCATTATCAAGGGATAGAGAATACAATCAGATCTCTCTCCTTCATAATGTAGATGTTGTCTTTTTAAAGCAAGCTTGATTATATTCTGAATAGGTCAGTCTGTGTGCCTGACATTTCTCCTCAGTTTCCTGTGACCTTTTAACAAGAATGACTTAGTTTTGCACTGCAGAAAATGGAACTGTCCCTTTTCAATCAGTGGCTATGAAGAGCACAGTTTGAATATAACTCATTTTCTGTAGCGACTCATTATATACACAACAACAAAGTCAATGGAACTCTTCCTCCAAAAACATGGGTCCAATATGGCTTCAATTTTATCTTCTTCTGCTGCTCGCTCACCTACGTTTTGTAAATATTTAACAAAATGCGCAGTCACATTTGTTCAGGGAAAGTAACAAATTAATATAGTATCTGTGAAACAAATCTGACTTTTATAATGTATGCTTAAACAGATGTCATCATTGAATAGGATTGTAGAGAATTATTAACATGGACCTCCTGTGGTTATAGAAAGACAATTATCAACAGAAATCCAGAAATGTGCCTATTAGGTTTCACTGACAGCATTCACCAGGGCTCAGACAGCATGAGGATAGCTTTGGCCCCCTATGAAATGCTGTTTCTGTGCAATGCTTTAGGGGATAGCCTACAGGTCTAGAAGACTTACAATAGGTGCCCATCAAGAACCACCATAGAGGTACAAGGCCTGAGTGCAGGTTTTATGCCTTCAATGGACCTTGATTTCTTCATGTATAAAGTACTCTTGGCTGATTAAGCACAGAAATGACTCTACCCTCAAGTGGCCTTAGCAGAGAACAGTGGTCATAAAGCCATTTCTGGGACAGTGAAACATGAGGTCATCCATAGATCTGTATTTAGAACTTAGGGTAGTAAACCTACAAATCAGGTTTTGAAATGTACAGCCAAGTACCCTGAATGAATGGCCTTGTCACTGGGGATCTGAGAGGAGAGGCTAGCCAGCAAGGAGAAGAGGCTCTACGAAGAACATAATGGTAAATCGAGGTACATAAGGCAACACATAATTGGAATGCCCTGGTGGAGAACACGACCTAGATCAGGAATCAGAAAACATTTCTCGTAAGTCTCAAGAAGCTGAAGACATGGGGTTCACATGGATGGCAGTTGATTGTTGCTCCAGGATATATGTGTGTGTGTGTGTGTGTGTGTGTGTGTGTGTGTGTGTGTGTGTGTGTGTGTGTAAATTCAGGCAATCATATGCTATTTGTGAACCTGTATAGATCAAAAGACCACCTGGGTATTGGTCCTTACCTTTCATACTGTTTGACACAAGATCTCTGTTGTTTCTCTCCAATGTACACCAGGCTTGAAGGTCCCAAAGCTTCTGTATATAATCCTGTCTCCACTTCCCATTTCCCATACAACATCGAGGATATACTCATGCAACATATCAGGCTTTTACATGGGTACTGTGCACCTTTGCCTGTGAAGTCATCTCCTCAACCCTGCATTAAAAAAAATTCCTTTAAAAATCTCTTAAGAGAATAAGACAAAGGTCAAAACAGCCTTGTGTGTCATAGTTTCTCATGACTTTATGGGCAAGAAGAAAGCAGAAACAGAAAGCCATTGCTTCCTAAGACTCAAGGTGAAAGGTGGAGGCCAGTGGGGGTGGAGGTATGGTATGTGAAGAAAGAGGGGTGATTATTTTGATGGCAGAAAAAATTATCAAGGACCTTTGAACACAAAAGAGTAGCTGATTCAATTTTCACTTAAAAGGCTATCTTCCTCCTATTAGCCAAAGGTATACCTGGAGCCTACTGAGAGGGTGAGTTACAGGCAAGACAGAGTCAGGGGTGTGAGATGAAAGACAGGAGACAGCAGTCATTTTGCCAGGTGCTGTCATCTCTGTCCGTGTACTGAGCTAACCTACATAGTCTCTCTTGTGGCCCTACTGATCTTCTGTTGGTATAATGCTTCTAAGAACTCAGTTGGGAATTCATGATTCACCTTTCCTAACATGCTTGTTCAAGCTGCCATATTTGTACAAGTTTCTTGCCTGGCTGTTCACGTCAAACAGTTTAGGGCAGGTTGCTGCCCTCCTTTTTCTGTCCTTCATGCCTCCCCCTGTTCTCCTGGAAAGGGAAATAAAGTTGATTAGACATGCCTGGACAGAGGAGAAGAAGAAATCAAAGTTTCATGGTCTGTAGGCTGTGACTCATCATCCCTGTCCTCACACATTCCTTGCCATGCCCAGAGGACTCGCTGAGCATCTGCCAAAGTTGCCCCTCCTACAAAAGTGAACTCAACCCTCACATCTTCCTTGAAAGGGTTCCAGGAGTAAAGGAGCCCTGACCTCCTCTGGGGGATACAATGGCTGGCGATAGATACACACCTGACTTTCATTCTCCGACCAGGTCAGTTCTAATTCTCCCATCCCAAGTCTCGGGCACATGTCCCAGGATGGTGCCAGTGATGGAGTGCTGCTTCCAAAAGGTCTGTCCAATGTGGTGCTTAGGAGCTATCTTTATGAAAAAAATCCCAAGTATGATCTGTTGCAGTAAATCCCAAGAAGGATACTGCAAAGAATTTCCTTTACTTGACTGTTAAAGGCTTAGGAAATCCCCACTGCCTCTTTAAGTTAAGCCATCAGATTCACAGTGTCTTGTACAGAACCCCATTCCCCTTAAAGGCTTTATTAAATAAACAAAAGTAGCTAGTTGTAACCAAGTGTCTCTGGGCATCCTGAGCTGTAATTTTCTCTTTTGGAAAGGAATAAAGTAGGTTAATACCTTAAAGACTCCAACCTTTTTAAGGGCACTCGGCTGCTTTCATGTTTCCTTGATGACAAAGTTTGTTTTTCTAACACAAACTAATTCATCAGTGTTGCTGGACTGCCAATGGGCAGTCACAATGACATCACAATGACAAGGTGAGCTCATGCCAGATTCTGTGTCTTGAAGCGGGAATTCGCTGGACCTTTATCTCATGCACGTTGGCATGAGATATCCCAACATCTTGGCCTCTTTCCTAGATGTATAACTTGTCTCATATGTTCTGTTTTCTTCCGCTATGATGTAGGACTGATACCAATATGTAAGTGTTAAAGGTACAAAATGATAAGGCCTCCAGAGAGGGCTTAGAGAGTAAGAGTATGCCCTACTCTTCCAGAAGACTAAATTTTAGTTTCTAACTTACTATCTTCTATCCTCCATTGCCAAGCCCAAGATGCCTATTTTGTGCAAGGAGCTAATGTGATGTGGAGTTGAACGTCCCTAGGCCACGTGTAAGGCAGCTCATAGCTGCCTATAACTCCAGCCCCAGGGAACCTGGTACCCATTTTGGCCTGTACATGTACTTGTACTCATTGTTTCTCTTTCTCTCTCTCCCTCTCTCTCCCTTTCTCTCTCTCTCTCACACACACACACAAAATCCATCCATCCATCAATCAATCAACCAACCAGTCAAAATAATCTGATTTCCTCTAAGTAACTAATGAGTATAACAAATAAACCTATGTAAATGGACCATATAAAGAACTTCGAATGTAGTTTCCAAGATCATCCTCAAATTTATGCCTCATCCCTTTTCATCTCAGAGTCACAACTTCATTCATGCAAAGTTATTTTCATTAATACTGTTGTTTCTATCCTTTACAGTGCTTGGACATAGAATCCAGGGCCTTGTGCATATTATAGAAGCATTTTAGCAGAGAGCTACAGCCCCGGCCCCATGCAAATTTACATCAAGTATAACCACCCTCAATTATTTTTTTTACCATAGTGCCCTTTCAGCACTGTTTTTTTTTAAAGATTTATTTATTATTTATACAACAGTCTGCCTGTACACCAGATCTTACTAGAGATGGTTATGAAAGACGGTGTGGTTGCTGGGAATTGAACTCGGGACCTTTGAAAGAAGAGAGAGTGTTTTCAACCTATGAGCCATCTCTCCAGCCCCACAATTGTATCTTAATCAGTAGAGGACAATGCAGCCACTTTTGATGAGAACTGATAGACTAAGATCAGAAAGAAGGAGAGGAGGACCTCCCCTATCAGTGGACTTGGGGAGTGGCATGCATGCAGAAAGGGGAGGGAGGGTGGGATCGGCAGGGGAGGAGGGAGGGGCTCATGGGGGGATACAAAATGAATAAAGTGTAATTAATAAAAAAAATAAAAGATTTAAAAAAAAAGAAATACATTTTTCTGTTATGTGTCATTTTAATGATAACAGCTAAATATCTATGGCATAATTCTAGAATTAACGACAATTTCTGGTACAATTAAAAAAGATAAACTCTGACCAAACAGCGTGTAGATGAGTACTGACTTAATTTCAAAATGTTCAGTGCACTTTCTCAACACAAAGTGTACAGGTTTTAATATGAAATTTCTCCCACAGGCCCGTGTCTGAACGCTTGGTCCCAGGACTGTGACTTTACTTAAGAGGGTCTGAAAAACCTCCCTGGAGATGAGTCTCGCTGGAGGAACAAAGCCACTACAGGAATACATTTGAAGATATAGCCAGTTGCTGGACTCCTCCTGGCTCTGCCCACCACTTGATCCTGCCCTGTGATTTTTCTGCTCAAATATAAGAACCCAGGAGTCCACGACACATGCCTGGGGAACTGTCAGCCAAGAGAAATCTTTCCTTCTCTATGGAGTTTCCAGCAAGCAACCAGTCGCAGTGCCGCAGAAGCAATGGACACACAACTCTTCTCCCTCACAGATATCTCCTTTTAACTTTGGTTTTTCTCTTGTATGCTTATTTCATCATGGAGAAAGAAACCTTTAGGTTGGGGGTTTAATTTTTGTTCGTCTGTTTCTTTTATCAGGTCACATTATGAGAGCAATTCAGCCAATTCGTGCGATGAAGGGAGGCTGTGCCCGGTGGACAGTCATCAGCATCGTGCCGCTTCCCACAGCACTCCAAAGAATCAGCTGTGCTTACAGTCTCTAATTCTGACGGGGAAATGTTTTTGGCCCACATAACACAGTATTTGCTACACAAAGGCAAATCAAAACACATCTACCCGTGTAAGTGCCACTAAAGGAAGCAAATCATGTGGAGGTGTTTTGTTCATATGTCTAACCGTAGGCAGCCTAGACCGCAGAGAATCTCATTATCGCAGACGACCATATGTTTATGTACATATGAGGAGAAGGAAAAGGGAAACAAACTCAAGAGATGGCCTTGGCTAGTGGGACTCTGAGAGCCAGTCTCCGCGCCTTAATTGAAATATCGCAAACCGGCTGTAAGGCTCATGACAGGCCCATGGAGGACTTGCATGTCACCCAAAGAGCACACTACTTATGTTCTACGCCCACAGTTTATGTTCATTAGAAGAGGAACAAAGAGTACCCTCTGCACATGGGAAGCTAGGGGTACTGTGAACCTATCTTAGAACAAAATTTTTAAAATGGAGTTGCTACAGATATCACACAGCTGTTGCGCAGCTATTACATCAAGTGTTTCTTGTTATTCTATTGGTTAACTGTTGACTCATGAGGTGAGCACAGACACAAGTAATGTAGAGTGTAGGTTTTAGAGTTTGTAAGGATTGTGTGTGGTTTTGTCACACACACAATATATGTGTGTGTGTTTGTGTATATATATATACATATATATATATTTGTGTGTGTGACATATACACATATATATGTATAGATAGATAGATAGATAGATAGATAGATAGATAGATAGATAGATAGATAGATAG